>NW_026059531.1:0-32671 GCF_023721935.1 Panthera uncia
GCCCTCCAAGCCCGAGGAGGGACAAGCCCGGGAATACCGGGGCACCCACGGCCGTGGGCCCGAGACGTGGGCCCTCTGCGCTGGGGAAGCGACACCCACAGGGGCTGGAAAACGCCTTGCACTCCCCCCCCCCCCACTGCCACCGCTCGAATGGCACAACCTCTCCGAACCCCTTTTCTCTTATCCACAGAAGGAGGGAAATAATGGGGGCTTCCCTCTGGGGGTTCTGCCTGTGGCACCCGCATTCATTCACAACACTAGGCATTTACTGAGTGCCTGCTGAATACCAGACCCTATTTCCGGGGCTGGAAAATACTACAGGGCATGAGGCAACACGCCAGGGTGTTTGGTAACAGAGAGGGTGGCCAGCTGTCCTGGTCTCTAAGATGGAAAGTCCTGCATTCTGGGACAGAGGGTCCCCACCCCACAGCCCCCAGTCTCCGTCAACTCCCCCAGCACCTCTGTCTTTCTCTGCTCTGGCCACGCTGGATTCCTGGCTGTCACTACAACAGGCTGAGCACAAGCCTACTTCAGGACCTTTGCACATGCTGTTCCTGCTGCCTGGAGCACTTTTTAACCAGATCTTCATATCTGACTTCCAGCTCAGACGTCACTTCCTCAGACGGGCCCCTCCCCACCTCGCACTCCACCCGACCCACCCCGCGTCCCTCAGGCCACCACCTCTTACTCTCGTTTGTGTGCCGGTTTCCTTGTTCCTCATCTGTCTGCCTGCCTGGACTGCGAGCCGCAAGACAGCGGGGCCCGGGTGATTCCGGGGCCCCTGCCTGCCCATCTTGCCCCACAGGGAACAGTGCGGAGCCAGCCAAGCTGGCCAACGGATCAGCCCTAAAGCAACGACAGTCCGGGTGCTGCTCTGTGTCACACAGCAGCCACGGCTCTCACACGCGGCCCGAACCCTCGCGACGTGGCCTGCTCAAGCTGAGATGGGCCACCAAGTCCAAAAGGCGCCCCAGATCTTGAAGGCTTCGTTCGCTTAACGTGTCATGCAAACTGGCTCGCTTAGAGCTCTGTCCGCTGATTACACGTTGAACGCAAGAAAAATGGACGTCAAATACGACTCGAGTTACTTTCACCTGTTCCTCTCGCTTTTTAAAAAATGCGCCTGCCGGAAGATGTCAAATCACAGAGGTGACTCATGTGATCGCTGGGTTGGCCTCTAGCCGTGGGAGAGGATTCCTGCCTGGAATCCACAGGGCAGGGGCAGAGACCTGGGTCTCCGCAACCCTGGCCAGCATCTGACCCGTTCCTTGCTGCAGCCTCTTGCACCCTACGGCTCAGCCATCCTGGGCCTCTCACTTTTCACACCTACCACAATGCTCAGTGGCGGGACCGACAAACTCCTATGCATCCGTCAAAGCCCCATCTCAAATGTCCCTCCTCCTCCAGGAAGCCTTTCCCACTCCTCAGAGACTTGGTCTCCCCAGGCTCTTCTAGCCCCAGGTCCCTACCTCTGGCACCACCCACAGAGCTCTAACCCTTTCAAGCCTCCCTATTGCCCTGAGGTTCAAGGCCTGGCCCTTTGCAACCAGACCCCTGCCTCTTCTCCAGCCTTATAATCCCACGTGAGTCAACAGAACTCGGGACACAGTGAACTCCTCGTTCCCTGGACCACCCGGGTCTCTTAGCCCCGAGGGAGCTCCCTTCCCTCCACCTCCTCAGAGTCTATACGAACACGGTCTCCCGCTTGTCCCGTCCAGATCCCAGCGCGGGCCAGGTCCAGAGGGGGCAGCAGGGACTCCAACTGAGGAGCAGACAGACTCCTCCAGTTAAGGCTCAGAGAGGCAAAGCGACCTGTCCCAGGCTGCACAGCGGGCCAGGGGCTGCCCGGTGGTGGGGTGGGGGTGGAAGCAGCCTGTTTCGTCACCCCGAGCCCTGGTCCGGGTAATTATAGCCCCGGCTGCCACAGGCCCTGCTTACTCAACTCTCTAGTGTGACTCACAGGGGCCCCTGGGCTCCCTGGCCTGAAGGAAGGCGTGGGGGCTGGGGCCCTGGGTTGGGGGCAAAGAGGAGCCAGGTGGGCACGTGGGGGTAGAGGCCCGGCCTGGTGTGGCTCTCCCTGCCTCAGTTTCCCTGCCTGGTAAACAGGATCAGCCTGAGTCAGGGTGGGGTAGCCAGGAGAACTCCAGCTCAGAATGAAGCCACCTGAGGCCTGTCATTAGGGGTGTGGGACCGGGGCGGGGGTGGGGGTGGGGGGGAGTGTCAGGGGAGCCCCAGGCCCCTTCTCACCTCTCCAGATCCTGGCTTACTGGGTCTCTACAAAGCTGCCTCTCCTGGGCCCAGAGACCCTGAGGGCACGGCCCACAGCCACCTTAGGACCCCTGTCTGGAGGAAGAGGCAGCCCCCGAGACTAACAGTGCCCCAATCTCACCAAATGGGGGGGGGACAGGCCCCCAACTAGATTCCTACCTCCCAGCTGGCACCCTTTACCCCTTGCTTAGGGTCCTGAGCCCTGCAGTCTGGGCCACACCCTCTTCTCCTGGCCTGGTGGGGAAGGGGCCGGGGGTCAGCCCCTAGATCCTGTCCCCATGGGGCAGGGCCGGGAAGCTGGGACAATGGCCTCTTTCTTCAGCCTGGGTGGGCGTGGCTGGGGGAACCCCAGGGCGGGTGGGGGTAGGGGGTGATGCTGAGTCACCCAGCCTGGCCAGGCCCCTGCACGCCAGCCCCCCCCCCCCCCCCCCCCCCGCCGCCGGCTGGCCCACAGGGCCCAGCCGGCCAGCTCTGGACTCTTAAGACCCAATCACAAATTCCCCTAGCCTGGCCTCCAACTCCTCCTGCCTAGGGACCAAACCCAGCGGCTCCCATGTCCATTTCCCTCCTGCTGCTGCCGCGACCCCCAAGCTGAACTGGCCTCAGGGCCTTTGCAGTGGCGCTTCCCTCCTCGGGGACTCAGCTCTCTGTTTAAAACAGCCGCCGCCCCCTCCCTGGTTCTCTGCTCCCAACCTGTCTTCTCAGCTCTGTGGTTTTAGCTCACACACGCCCCATGGCCCGCACGGGGATTCTGGCGTGCCTCTCCGCTCCTGGGTCCCCGGGGGCCTAGGACAGGGCCTGGCGCCCAGCAGGTGCTCCGTAAATGCTGGCCGAGTAGAGCGAGTCCCCCGGGGCTCCTGGGAGACTCAGGGAGGCAGCCCGGCTCCCCCTGCCCTACGGGGCAGCCACCCTCTCCCCAGGCAAACGTCGGCCTCCAGTCCGGATGAGAAGGACGCCCCCCACCCCCGACTCCCGGGCCTTCCCTCGAGCCTGAGCCTCCCGTGGTCCGGCCCCGAGGCCTATGGGCTCAGCCTGGGGAGCGCCCGAGCCCTCCCCCGCCCGAGACAGAGAAAGCACCATCCCCGGAGGGGACAGCGGTGCTGCGGGGGGTGCTGGGTGGGGGTCCCCGCGTGCCCGCTGCACCCCGCCCCCCGCCCCCCGCCCCTGCCCCGCGGCGCACCGGCTCACCTGGTGAATCGGACTTTGCAGATGTTGCACTCATAGGGCTTCTCTCCGGTGTGGGTCCGGATGTGCCGCGGCAGCTTGCCGGCGCCCTGGATGACCTTCTCGCAGATGGGGCACTTCTGGAAGGCCTTGGCCCGGATCTTCTTTTCCACCTTCTGCGACCAGGCCGGGTAAACATCCCCGTCGTGGGCGCCGCTGAAGTACTTCAGGTAGTAGTCCACGACGCCCTTGTCGTCCGCCCGCGACTCGTCGTCGCTGTCCCCCGCCGCCGCCGCCGCCCCCGCCCGGCCCACCGATGACATCATCTGCTGCAGCAGCGTGCTGGCCGCCAGCCCATCCGCGTCGGGCCCGTCCCCGTCCCCGTCCTCGGCCGCGCCCGACAGGAAGCCCGGAGAGTCGCCCGGCTCGGGGGCCGCCTCCGACAGCGAGGCCGCTTCCTCCTCCCCACCCCGGCCGTAGTGGCCGTTCTGCGTGGCGGTGGCCGGCGGGGCCACGGGCGGCGGGAAGAGGCCCCCGGCAGGGGCGTCCTCGTCCCGCTCCGGCCACAGGCCCGGGTTGCTGTCGCCCTCGTCCGCGTCCCCGGCCGAGGGCCGCTCGGCCGGCGGCCCCGGCCCGTAGAAGTCCAAGCCGTTGCAGTCGCCGGCGGCCACGGCGGCCACGGCCGCGGCCACGGCCTCCTTGGTGGCGTCCAAGTCCTCGTCGGACGTGCCGAAAGCAGACCAGGGGAAGGCGGAGGTGGGGGGCAGGCTGTTCATGGGGTTGCTCTGGAAGAACTCGAGGTACTCCTTGGCCCGGAGGAGGTTCCGCTGGTCGGTCTGATCCACGAGGTCCAGCTGCCCGGCGTCGGCGCCCGCGTCGGCCGCCAGGATCTGCCGGTCGAGGAGGTCGGCGCACACGTGGCTCACGGCGGGGATCTCCAGCAGGCGGGCGGCGCTGAGGATGTCGCCCACGTTGGCCGTGCTGACGGTGAGCGTGGCCGTGTAGGCGAAGTCCATGAGGGCCGTGAGGGCCTCGGCGCTGACGAAGTCGATCTCGTACACGTTCTGCTGGTCCACCACGGCGCCCGACGTGAACAGCTTCTTGAAGTACTGGCTGCAGGCCGCCAGCACCGAGCGGTGCGTGGGGAACTCCCGGCCCTCCACCAGGATCACCACGTCGCACAGCAGGCCCTGCGTCCGCTGCTCGTTGAGTCCGCTCAGGATGTCGCTGCTGTGGTCAGGGAACGGGATCCCGATGGGGCCGTCCACACCGCCGGCCATCTTCCGCGCCGAGACCTGCAGCGCCAGGTGGGGGGGTGGGGGGGGGAGGGAGGGAGTAGTGATCGTGAGGGTGCGGGGTGGTGGGCGCACCGGCCGGGGCTGGGGACCCCCGGAAGGCGGCGCCCCCCCCCCCCCCCCCCCCCCCCCCCCCCGTTTCCCCCTCTGTGCCCCAGGGCGGGCGGACGTACAGTGCTCCTTCAAAAGGGGAAAAACCCCCCCGGGGGGGCCCGGGCAAAAACCCCCCCCCCCCCCCCCCCCCCCTCCACCAGAGGGCCCCCTAGAGTGCCCGGCCAAGGGATGATTTGAGGCGGTACGGGAGCACACAGTAGGCGCTCGATAAATGCCTTGCTTCCTAATGAATCTGAGTGCTGGCTTCTGCCCGCACCCTCTCTAAGGAGGCGGTGAGGCAAGGCACCCACTGTGCGCTGTCATATGGCCGAGCCCCCGGCAGTCCCTGCGGGCAGCACCGTCTGCCCTGTGGAGGTGAGAAAACAGGGCTCCCGGTGGAGAACCACGCCCACGGCCCCTCAGCCGTACCCTGACTCAAACCTGGGATGTGTGACCCAGGGGGACAACCCGGTCGTCAGTCCCTGCCTGGCCCCTGGGCCTTTTCTGACCTCCCAGTGAGGCTCCGAGTCAGGAGGAAAGGGTAAGGCCAAGACCCAGGGACCAGGCTGTGGGCGTGCCCTGGAGGGGCGGAGCCAGTGGCCACAGGACAAGCCACTTCCCGCGCCTCGCGGAGCCCCCAGCACGGAGCCCCCAGGACGACGCAGCTCAGCTTGGCCCAGGCACAGCAGAGAGTCACGGGGTGGGGGCGGGGGAGAACGACTGCCTGAGGCTCCTTTTCCCTGCCCACCCAGGCTGAACCCCCAGAGGAGAAGTAGGGGCTTTCTGTCCACCTCATGCCCACCCGGCTCCTCCCCAACTCTTGGCCACCCTGTTCGGCCCAGGGCCTCAGTCTCCCCATCTGTCGAATGGACAGAGAGGCCTTTGGAAAAGCTGGCGGTAGTGGTGGGGGACACTCCGTCTGTCCTGCCCCTCTCCCCCACTCCCTTTTTCCGCCTTCCCCTGGGCTGTGACTCATCCACCCACTCGGGCGCTTGTGCAACCCTCTGGCTCCTGTCCCCACCCCTCCACCCTCTCTGGGGAGCCCCCAGCTGCCCCAAGCCACCCAACACAACCCACGTTCCTCCGGTTGCCCAGCTCTCAGGACAGAGCCCCCAGACATCTCCCGGGAGGGGGGCCGCGCCTTCCTTGGCCTAAGGGCCTCGGGACCCCCAGCCCCCCAGGCAGAGCACGAGCAGCCCAACCCAGCTCCAACCCACATCCCTCCCGCCGCGAGTGGACCAGCCTGGCGAGGGACCCCGGGGTTGGTCTGGCCCGACCCAAGGCCAGGCGGGGACTGTCCCGACCCGGGGCCGCCCTGGGAGCAGGGCCCTGGCCCTGGGGCTGACACAGAGGCCTTTGTGTGGCCACTCGGGCCGGCACTACACTTCCCAGGACGCCTCTCTCTGCGGCCCGCCCTCTTTCCCGCTGACCACACCAGCTGCTCGGCTCCCCCCCCTGTTCCGCCAGCCTGTGGTGGGGCCGGGGGGGGGGGGGGGGGGGGCGGCCCGGTGGGGGTGGTGGGGGGCAGGGGGGGGGGGGGGGGGGGACGCCCGACCCCATCTGAGGCCCAGCCACGGAAGCCTTGGAGGAGCCCCTGTGGCGGCTCCCACCCCCTGCCACCATCTGCCGTCTGGCCCCAGGCCCCAGGGAGCAAGTGGGCAGATGGGCTCCGGATCAGACTGGCCTCGGCCCTCCTCACCCCCTTCTGATCCGGGCCACCAAGGCCTCAAGATGGCCACCGTGGCCCCGCTTGCCATCCTCCCCCCAGGTGCCTCAAGGTCCGGACCTGCAATGGTTCAGAGCATTCACCAGCACCTCCCCCCCCCCCCCCCCCCCCCCGCTGCCCCCCCCCCCCCGTCCCCCCGGGCACTCCGCCGGCCGGGCAAGGGGGCTGGCGCAGCCCGGTCCCAAGTATGAAGATGCTCGGGCTCCGGTTTGCAGCCGGCTGGGGGAGCAGGCACGGGGCGCCGGCCCGGGCCCTGGGCCTGGGTCTGCACCAGCCAGGCGAGCCTGCAGCGTGGCGCGGCCCGTAGGTCCAAAGGCCACGTCTCTGTCCCCTCCAGCCAGGGCCTCTGTTTCCCCCACGTAATCCTAAGAGACCCCCCCACCCCCAGCAAGCCCTTGCCTCATCCCTCAGCCTGGAAACTAAACTAGGTCTGCAGACAACCTGGCCCACACCCTCCCGCCACCTGCGTGCCACACCCCAGGCCACTGCCCCCACCCCTTGGGGCCCCTCCCTCTAAGGCAGAGGCAGAAAACCCCGCGCGGGTCAGGCGGGCGACCCGGCAGTTAAAAGGCACCTGTTTGCTGAACACCCACTGTGCGCCACGGCATCTTCTCGCCAGGACAGCCGTGTGGCCTCCTGCACCCTAAGAGGCCCGGCCGGCACCTGACACCCAGTAGGTGCCCCCACGCCAGGTGGCTGCCTCGGTCAGGACGACCCAATGAAACTTCTCTCCTCCAGGAAGCCCCACCCCCACGCCGGCCAGGTCCCCACCCTCCAGGGCCAGGGTCCTCACAGCTCGGGCCCACACCCACCCAGCCCATCTTTCATCAGAGCCCCGCCCCCGCCTCCATGGGATTTCCGGGGCGCTCGGTGCTGACTCGGCGGCGGCCGAGGGGCAGGCCTCAGCAGGCTCCCCCCCCTCCCCCCACCCCCGCCGCCGGCGCACAGTAGGGGCGCAGCAAACCGGATGAACCAAAGACCACAGAGCTATGCGCGGAGTGAGCCCACACCCAGCCCCGCCCACCCGGCTGGCGCGCGCTCCCCCGGTCCCACCTCTGAGCTAACCTAGGGTCATTTATTTGCCGCACTGTTTCCAAGGCGGCAGAACCCGGGGCCTGTCGGGAGCCCTCCCGGGGCCTCCCGTGTGCCCTGGACGACTGGGGACTAACTGGCACCTTGTTTCATCCTTCTCGCTGTAAGCCCAGGGCTTTACAGACGAGGAGAGGCTCAGAGAGGTGAGGAGGCCTGGGCAAGGGCACACAGCAGACCAGCGGCCAGGCCGGGGACCCAGCGCCAGGTCAGGAGTGCCCTCGCCTGGCCCCAAGAGCAGCAGGTGTGGCAAGGGCATCCTGAGCGCGGGGAACAGGACAGGCAAAGGCCGGGAGGTGGGCGCCCCGGAGAGGGACAGGGGGAGGAGGCCCTATTTACCGTGCTTCCCAAGGTCAGGGGCAAGGTGAGGGTTGGGGCGGGCCTCCTCCTTCTCCCCCCTCCCCAGACTCGTGGGGAAGGAGAGGGGGCGGCCAGCAGGGGGTGGGCAGGTAACTGCCACCTGCTGTCTTCCTGGAAGAGGGGGCGAGGGGGGTTGCTTAATGAGCGGTTGAGGCCTGTCTACCCCCCACGCCCCGGCCCCGACACAGAGTAGAACAGGAAACCAAAGAAGGGACCTCTGACACCTACTGTGTGCACAGCAGTCCGAGCCCAAACCCCAGGTCCTCCACTTCCTGTAGGACACTGGGCAAGAGGCAGGGCCTCTCTGTGCCTCAGTTTCCTCGGAGGTCATGACAAGTGCCAAGGGGACTGGGGCTGCTTGAGGCCCAGGGTCCCAGCCCCACCTATTCAGCAAACTCTGCCTGAGGACCTACTGTGTGCCGGCATGTGTCCCCAAAGGCCCAGTGAGGCTGCTTACTGACCCCCCCCCCGGGCCTCCTTGAGGATGGGGGGACTCCGAACTTAACCTCCGAACGTGACTCCAGGAATTCAGCCCCCTCTCCACCTACTGCGTGTCAAGGAAGTATATGTGGTGAGGCCCCAGGAGGAAGCCAGGGGCGAGGAGCCCTCACCTGGAGGGGAAAACCAGACCCAGAGAGGGTGGGTGGCCGGCCCAAGGTCACACAGCAAGTCTGGTGCCCAGGTGCGGTCGCCAGGCCCACGCCCAGCCGCCCCCGCCCCCTCCCAGGCCAGCGGCCTGTGTTGCAAGGTTGGTCCCAACGGGTAACCCCGCCCTGACCTGGTGCCAATCCCTGCCTGGCCCGGTCCCCGGCCTGGGGTTTAATGGGACAGGAATGCAGCGTCCCGATTAGGGAGTGGGGGGCACCAACGGCCCAGGGTGGCTGCCGGGCTGCCAGCCCGCCTGTCCTCACAGGCCTCCAGCCAGGCCAGACACCAGCAAACAGGCCCTCGGCCATTTTATGTGTCCATTTATTGCCCTAAATGGGGAGGGGCTTCCTGCCCAGGCCTTAAAGGGCCAGAGGCAGGAAGGCTGCAGGCCGGTGGGAAGTTGGGGGGCGGGGGGTGCTTCGAGGAGGTCACGAGGATCCCATCTGACCCCCAACTCATGGGTGGGGCTGAGGCTCACCCTATTCCCACGCTCTCGAGGGCTGTCGCGGGCCAGGAAGTAACAGCCCTGACACCAGTCACCGGCTTCCAAGAGGAAGCCCCGGGAAGCCAGAGCCACTCGTGGGGAGTTAGAAGGAATGAGCTTCCCATCACCTGGGGGTAAGCAAAGCCAGGCTTCACAGATTCCCATCACGGTCTAGCCCACCCTTGCTCAGGCTGTACCTGCTTGGACAAAATGCCCAGAAGGGGCCTGGCTGGCCTCTCGAAGCTGTCCTCTCTTTCGTCCAGACCTCTCCCTCCCTCCCCCCAGGCCTGCTTGTTACCAGGAGGTGCCTGCACCTCCCACCCACCCCCCCCCTCCCACCCCCAGCCCGGGCAGGTGGATCGCTAAGCCTGGAGGGCCCAGACGAGGGGGAGCCTGGCCCGTGGGGGCCTTGTGTCCTGTGCCCACGAACCCGCCAGCTCCCTCCCATCAAACACATCCTGATGGGAGGTGGGACGGGGCCTTGTTTTCCAGTTAAACCAGAAAGGCGTGGGTGGGGACACTTCCACCGAGTGGCCGCTCACAGCCTGCTGGGGGGACAGATGGAGGGGCCAGTCCTTTGGCCAGGCTCTTCACAAGCGCCAGATTCTCAGCAGGGCCCCTTCCGCGCTTTGGGGCTCCACTCAGGACTTGGGCCCCGAGGGCAGGCGCTGCTCCTCAACAGGCCCGACCCTGATCTCGACAGGGGTCCTTACAGGTCTGTAATCACTGCCCCACTTTACGGGTCAGGAAACTGAGGCTCAGAGAGGGGAAGTGACTCGCCCAGGGTCACACAGCAGAGCTCACTTTGAACACAAGCCCACTGGCTCTGTACTGCCCGACTGGTCCTTCCCAGGCTCCTCCCCCCTCCTCCACACTGCCCCCAGGTACCAGCAAGGGACTGAACCCCCTACCCTGGAGGCCTTGGGGCTGAGGACAGCTTATTCTCACGCCCCCTCAGAGCTGCCTCTGCCTCAGAAAAGGGAGAGGTTTGCCTGAGGTCACAGAGGGAGCCTGGGGCAGGACTGGAGTCCTGCTGACATCTGTGAACTCAGGACAGGGGGGCCCTAACCCCTGGTCACCAGGGATGCAGCACTCTCCCAGGCCCTGACACCGCACGACAGTCGCTCAGCCAAGTCTCCTGGGGAATCGGGGACTAAACCCTCAGGACCACAGGTTTGGGCTGATGGCGAGACTGAGGCTGGCAGAGGGGCGGTGACCTCCCCAAGGAGACCTCAGGTGGAGGTGAGGGCTGGGCTGGGACTGGACCACACTGGCCCCCACCCAAGCCTGTTCCTCTGGTCCCCACTGCCCAGGGCTGTTGCAGGGCGGTTTATGGTCCATCAGGTGCCTGGAGCACAAGGTGACAGGTGAGGGGGTTCTGCATGTCTCAAGTGGCCGGGCTGGCGACACACTCCGCCAGAATCCCCATTGTGCCCTGAGTTGACCTAGGTGCTCCCTCCATGAGGGAGGGCAGGAAAGAGGACACAGGTAGACCCACAGGCACCACGCAGGGAGAACCCTGTAACCCCAATTTACAGCGGGGGACACCCAGGCTCCAAAAGGCCAAGGGGCTTGTCCAAGGTCACACAGCAGCTAGTGGGTCATTCGAAACCCCAGCAGACCTCGGGCCAGCTCTGCTGCAGAGGGGCTGGCCCTGAGTCTCAGCTTTAGTGAGGTGACCTCAGTCATCTTGGGTATAATGGGTCATAAAACCCAGAGCCCTGCCCATCTCCAGGGGCCAAGGTGCCAAGGTGCGGGACTGTGGCTCAGAGAGGGCAGGAAAGGCCTTAGCGAGCCATAAAAGTGCCTGCCACAGAAGGCTGGGGAGGCGAGAGGACAAGGGGCTCATGCTGTGTGACCTTGGGCACCTGGCTGGCCCTCTCTGAGCCTCGCTGTCCTCTTTGGACACAGGGTTTCATAAGCCCCAGGAAGTCTCCATTTGGCCTACAAATGCCGGCTCTCAGCCCCCAGGCCCCCAGGAAGAGAAGTGGGTGGGTGCCCCTCAGCTGAGAGGAGACTCGTCTTGTGAGCCAGGAGGCAGGACCATGAGGGTCAGACCCAGGCCCAGCTAGGTGACCTTGGGCTGCTCTCTGCTTCCCCCTGGGCCTCAGTCTCCCCTGCCCAACACGGCACCTGCTCCGAGGGTTGCTGTAAGCCATCCCCCCCTCCCTGCCCCGGGGTCCCCACACGCGTGTCTAGCCTCCCCTCCCAGCCTTGGTTTCCTCCTGTGGCAAAGGGGACTGCCACCAGCCTGACCCAGCTATAGGTCAGAGGGCCCCAAGGAAGAGAAAGGAAGGGAAAAAGCAAACACGAGTACTTGCTACGGCCTCAGGAACCTTCCCCACTGGATGAGACCCAGCTCTGCCAGGCCTCAGTCTCCCACACAGAGGAAAGGGCGCATCAGCTCCCTGCGGCCACCCCCTGCTGCTTCTCCTAGGGCCTGTGCTGAGAGTTTCTCGTGGCTCCCGGCCCGGGCCAGGGTGCTGACTGGCCACCACGCAGCCAATCAGAACTGAATAATAAATACCCCCCCAAAGTGACCCTCGAATTAAAATTTCAGTGTCCCCGTTGGCTCCTCTTTCCCTCATTAGGCATGCGGATCCCAGGCCTCCGCTCTTCCAGTCACCGGCTCCTGCCCCCCCTTCTCCCTTAGGCTCCCGTCTCCACAGCGATGGCTGGCGGTAAACAGAGCCCCGAGCCCAGCCGACAAGTGCCAGGCCCGGTGTGCTCTAGGGGCCCCAGCGGGGGTGGCCCCCAGGGGAAAATGCCCCCTGCACGGAGCCGAGCCTGGACTCCCCGGACCTCTCCCAAGACCAGCTCTGCCAATAGGAAGTGATCGGCTGGTCCTGCGGAGGGCCCCCCCAGTGTGGGAGCGGCACACTCAGGGTTACGCCCTGGCCGTGTTGTGGTGGGGGGGGGGGGGGCGCTGACATGGAATCCCGGATGCCCTCTCCAGCCGGCCCTGCTCCTGGAGGCAGCTGGCAGGGGGAGGGGGTGCGTAGTAAACCAAGCCTGCCACCCATGGGTGAACCAGGTGGGCACACCCGGGGAAGGGGCACCAGCACCTCTCTCACTTCCGCCGCCCGGCTTGGGGGGGTGGGGGGAGGAGTTGTCTGCCTCCCCTGCCGGCTCACTCCACTGCTGGCTGCATTCCCCAAACATTTAGTGGGCGCCCACTGGGTGCCCCAGCCAGGTTGGACAGCAGTCTCTTGCTGCGGTCCACCGGGCTCCCCAGCCAGCAGTGCCACCCAGAACCCGCAAAGGCCTGTGCCCGGGGGAGGGGGGGGGGTGCACCGGCCCCGGCGCTCAGTTCAGGCCCCTGCCTGGTTCCAGGCCCGGGACTGGGGGAGGGGGCTGGTTCCCAAGCCAGGGAGGGAGGAAGGGCGAGGGAGGGGGCCGGATCCCACCAGCTCACCCCCTCCTCTGCCGGGACTCAGGGTTCGCACGTGGTGGTGGCGTCAAGGGGAAGGAGGGGGGTCTGAGCCAGAGGAGAGGGGGTCACGCGCTTTGGGGGCGCGGGCGGCGGGGAGAGGGGTGCTCTCCGCCCCCTCCCCGGGGGCCGGAGCCGCGCGGCCGCGCGGGCGGGGCAAGGGGCCAGGCCTGTCCCCCCACCCAAGGCTGAGTCAGGCCCGGGCGGGGGCAGGAAGCGGCCCCCTCCCCCGCCCCGGCCGCAGCGCGCGGCCCCCGCCCCGGCCCGCGGGCCCCCGCCGCACCGCCCGCGTGGGGGGCTCCTACCTCCTTCCCGGGGCAGCGGCGAGGGGGCCCGGCCCCGGCGGCGGCGGTGGCGGCGGCTGCGGCTGGGCTGGCTCCCTCCGAGGGGCCGGGAGGCGGCAGTGAGCCTGGCCCCGCGCCACCCCCCGCCGCCGGCGGCCAATCCCCACCCGGGCTGGGGGGAGGGCGATGCAAATTACCCCGGATCTGGGTCCGCCCGCCCGCCTCCCCCACGCCCGGGCCCGGCCTGCACTAGGCCGCGCATCCCCGGGCTCGCTTGCGCCGCGCGGCCGCTGGGGCCGCCGCCCTCCCCGGGGAGCGCCGGGTGGGTGACCCCCCCCCCCTACCGGGGCGGGGGGCCGAGGGGAGGGGGGCTGGGGACGGTTACACAACCAGGCGGGGAGGGGCCCCGGGGCGGGGAGGGGGCCGGCCCGCGGGCCGCGCAGCCGGAAGCCGGGGACCGCCACCGGCCCCCGGCGAGGGGAGCCCGGCTTCAGGCCCCGCCTCCGGGCCGGCTCGGCCCGCCCCCGCGCCGCGCCGCGCGATCGGTCCGCGCCCATTGGTTCGCCGGCCCGCCGCTCACCGCCCCTCCTCCGCACCGCCCCTACCCGCGGACCGCGGCGGGCCGCCGGCGCGAGGCACCCTGGGACTTGTAGTCCCAGCCGCCTGCCACCTGCCAGTCGCAAGCGGTGGGGGGACTACGGCGTCCAGAAGCCCCCGCGGCCGCGCCCGCCCACCGGGACACTCCACCCCTTCCCCCTCCTTTGCAAAGCCCCCCTCCCTGTTTTTTCAGCCCCCCCCCCCCCCATCCCCCATGGAGCTCAATCCTGGCCAACTCCAACGTATGCACGCAGCACCGAATAGGCCCCCGGGGGGCGAAAGCACCCCCAGTACCTAGCTGCAAACTTAGCACGCGACGCGCCCCCCTATCTCCCCACGCCGGTTCCCCCCCCCCCTCAATGCGGCCCCGCTTCCCCTCCCCCGCTCCCCGCGCGTCTGGGATCCCCGAAAAGCCATGCACTGGGGCGCGGGGGGGGGGGGGGGCTGGGGCATAAGCCCATGCACTTCGCCCCCAATCCCCCTTCCCGGGCGGCGCCCCCTCCCCGCGCTCGGGATCCAGGGCGCTCCCAGCCTCCGGGCAGCTGCCAACCACCCCCTCCTCTGAAACTTGCGGAACGTCCGCGGCTTCCCGGATCTCCCCTTCCCGAGAGGGCAGAGGTGGGCGCAGCGCCCCCGGCCCGTCCCCGCCCTGCACCCCGTGCGGGGGGCCGCGCCGGGCGCTGACTTACCTCGCGCGGCCGGGCCGGGGCCGGGCCGGGCCGGGGCGCGAGGGGCCGGGGCCCGGAGTTGGGACTGGGCTCCTCGGCCGCTCGCCTCCGGGGTCCGCGTCTCTCGCTCTCCGCCTCTCGCGCTCTCCACTCGTCGCTCCCTCGCTCCGGCGGCGGCGGCGGCGTCACTGCCCCTACAGTAACTGTACAGTACAGCCAAAGCCCCGTATGATGCTCGCGACTCCCTTCCTGGTTTCTCCGAGGGCAAGAGGGGTCCTCCCTTGTCTTAAAGGTGCCGCAGCCGCCGGCCCCCCCCCACGCCCAGCCCGCCCCCCCCACCCCGGCCTCGGAGGCCAGAACAGGCTCGGCAGGTCCCCTCTTGCCACGTCTCTGCCCTCCCGTGGGGCTTCGCCCGCTGCGCCGGGGAGACCGGGCTGTTATTAGGTTTTGTCAAGTTGGTGGGGGGGGGGTCCAACCCGCCCCCGGCGCGCCCCCCCTCCTCTGACCTCTCCGCCCCGCTGCGCGGCGCCGTGCCAGCTTGCCAGCTTATCTGGCCCCAGAGCTCCCCGGGGCGCGGGGGGAGCGGGCCCCCCGGGGTGGAGGGGGGTGGGGGCCTCCAGATAAACAGGCCCCCAGCCTCTGCGCAGGGGCGGGTGCGGGGGGGCGCGGGCTTTGCCCCCGACGCCCGGGGCGTGGCAGGATGGCAGCGGGGGCGGGGAGGGCTGTGCGCACTGCGAGGACCGACGCGGGCGTGGGTCGCGGCGGCCTGGGCCGCTGGGGGTGGGGGGGGCGAGGGAGCGGGGACCCCGGGCCAGGGGCCGGCCCTCCCGGGGCCTCAGTTTGCCCCGCCGCAGAAGGGACCCGGGGGCGGGTTTTCGACTGACGGCTTGGGTCCGCTGGGCTCCCGGGTCCCTAAATGAAACAGCCAACCTGCCTGCCCGCGATTATATAAAAGAGTCGCCTCCGCCCGCTGCGCCAGGGGCGTAGCGGGGGAAGGGGTTGGCGAGGGGCGGGCTGGGCGGTTGTTTTCCCGGCTTGCCGAGTTCCCCCACCCAACTGCGGGCCGCTGGGCTGGACGGGGACCGGGCCCCGGACGTCTGGGTCCTGCGGGCCGTTCGCTCAAGGGTCTGCGTGGCTCCGGAGGGGGCAGAGATGGGGAGTGGGGAGGCGTTGGCTCAGCCCGACTTTTTTCCCCTGTCCATTTCTCCCACTTCCTCCCCGGTCGTGGGAGAGGTCCGGCGGGGCACGGGGGAGGGGCAGGAGGGGCCACGCGGTGAGAACAGCCTGACCCGGTCCGGCCGGCTGCCCGCTGCACACAGTAGGCGCCTGGGGAGGGCCGGCCGGTGCGATCAGCCGCGCGAGGGGCTCTGGGCCTCAGTTTCCCCTTCCTCCTTCCCTCGGACGGAGAGGGCTGGCACCTGCTTTAGAGCCGCCTTTTACCGAGCGCCTCTCGAGTGGCTGGCTCTGTCCCGGGTCCTGTTTACCTCCATTCTAACGTCCAATCGCGTTATAATCATTATTATTTACTGTTACCATCATTATCACCACCATTACTGGCCCTGCCGTGGGTGAAGTGGACGGGGTCTGTCCTTCTCGGACTTCAAAGCTTCCCACCGCCCCTCGTACTTTATTGCTTCTTCGCCCAACATATTAAAGGCGCCTTTCAACTCCCAAACGGGTTGAATCGGCTTTTGTAATAATAATTTGGCTTCTAGGGGAAACCCGGGAGGCCCCCAGAGGGGAAGTGCCAGCCCCAGGACTGAAACCGGCCCCTAGTAGGTAGGAAGGGACTGAGGGAGGGGCCGTGTGGGTCCCGGTGAGGGTGGAACCCAGGGACTTTGCTCTAACGACCCTGCCTGGGATATAAGCCCGTTTTCCTTCCTTAAACCAGCCTGCCATCAGCCTTAGGACAGAAGGGCCAGGCAGAAAGACAACTTGCAGGTCTCAGGGTGGTGCCTGGACTCCTGCAGATAACTGGAGCTCGGGCCTTGCTCCTCAAGCTCCACCCTCCGGGTGACTCAGTTCCCCTCCTGTACCATGCAGCCCTGAATATCCTGCACCGTTTTTCCGCAGGGGATAAACCGCTTCAGAAGGGGCAGGGAATGAATATAGACGCGTACAGAAGATTGGCGTCGAATCTAAACTTCATTATGCCCTGAGAAGGAGGCGTTACATAATTTCCATCTTACATATGAGAAAACTGAGGCCCAGAGAGGGGCAAGGGGCAAGGGCGTCAAATCCAGCATTCCACCTGACTCTGGACCCTGCCAGAAGGGCTGGGGGTGGCTCCTCCAAGGATGTGCCGGGCTGGCATACCCCGTCCCACCCCCCATGCTCACTCCAGTCCCTGCAGTGACAACAGGAAGGGAGGCAAAGCTTTGTCCTGACCCCCATTCCTCAGACCCTACTCCCTCCCCTCCCCCCACATTACCCAGGTAGATACTATTTTTAGAGTTCATAGAGCATAAGAGATTGAGTTACTGTGTGACCTTGGGCAGGTTACTTAACCTCTCTGATCCTCAGCGTCCTTTAGAAAATAATGACCCGGACTTCCTAGGGTTGTAAACAGGGGAGAGACAAGGTGGCAGGGGTAACGATCTTCAACAGCACAGTGCGGCAGAAGTCCTTAGTATACAGCCTAGATGTCATTCTGTCGGTGTTATTACTACTCTTGGGCCACACCCCCCTCTTGTTCCTGGCCAGGGCAGCGCTGGATTGAAACCCACCTTTCAGAGCTGAAACATCCACACGCACTCATAGCATTTGTTACTTCATCGGCAGAACCCCCACCCCCGTCAGATGCTTCTTGGGGCGTGTCAACCTGACCAGCTCTGTCTTAGCCACAGAGCAATACGAAAATTGACACATAGCGGGCACTTGTCTCCAAACTAACTCTCGTTCCAGGGTCGGTGGGAACGTCAGTCAGCTCTGCTTTTCTGACTTCTGTCTCCGCCTGCGATGTCGGTCCCCCTGTGCAGCATCGATTGTCAAGCCTGCGGTACGGGACGATGACACCGAGACCCGGAGGAGAAGAAGTTGAATAATTTCCCAAAGACGCACAGCGAGGCATTGGGTGGACGTGAATTCAGGTTGTGTTGGCTAGGCTGCAAATTTGTAGATTTTGAGCAGGTAATCCTTGTCACTGTGAGCGGGGATAGCTTCTGGGGGATGCTCTCAGGAGGATGGGGAGCAGGGCCAGAGACCTTCTGTTCACTGTCTTTGATCTTCTGAATTCCGTACCACGCGTATATTATTGTTTTAAGTATTTTCTACGCCCCGCATGGGGCTCGAACTCAAAACCCCGAGATCAACAGTCACATGCTCTACTGACTTAGCAGGCCAGGCGCCCCAATGCATACGTTATTTGCCGTGAAATTTAAAATATCTTACAAGTAACAGTCCTTAACTTTGGTGCTTCAGAGAACACCAAGGGAGTGAAAGAAACACCCACCGAAGGGGAGAGAAAGAAGGTTCGAAAATCATAGATATGATAAGGGCCGAATCCTCGGAACCTACAAAGAAATCTGAAACTCGACGCTAAAAGCAAAGTGACCAAATTGTTTCGACCGGGCGAAGGATTTTAACAGCCGTTTCTCCAAAAGAGATACATAAACGGACCATAAAGTTCATGAAAAGTTGCCCAACGTCATTAGTCATCAGGGAAATGCAAATCAAAACCACGATGAAACACCACCTCACCCCTGCTGGGATGGGGAGAGTGAAAAAGGTCGGTAACAAGTGTCGATGGGATTGGGGAGAGGCCGGAACCCCCGCCCCCCTGCCACCAGCACCACGAGTGGTGGGAATGCCCAGCGGCACAGCTGTGGCACTTCTTCCAGAAGTTAACGGGGGACCCTATGTGTGTATCCAAGAGAAAGGACAGCATCTGGCCCACACAGCACCTTGTGCGCGAAAATCCGCAACAGCGTTACTTGTAACAGCCCCAAACTCAACACCGTCCACACGTCCGTCGACTCACGCATGCGTAAACACAACGTGTCCATCTATACACGCGCACGTCACTCGGGTGTGTCCCCCGCGCACGCGCACATCCCGCGGCCGCGAGCAGGAGCGAGGCGCCCGCCCCCGCCGCCCCGCGGACGGTCCCCGAGCACACGACGCTCAGGGAGGGGACCCGACACGAGAGGCCACGCGGGGTGGGAGTCCGCGGGTGTGAAACGTCCAGAACGGGTTCATCCACGGACGGGAAGGGGGCTCGTGGGGGCCGGGGAGGGACAGTGACTGCTAAGGGGGAACCGGGTTTCCTTTAGGGGTGATGAAAATGTTCTAAGATTAGATTGAAAACCACTGACTTCTATACTCTAAAGAGTGAATATTGGGGTACGTGGATTGTGGACTTTTTTTTTTTATTAAAAAAAATTTTTTTTAATGTTTATTTATTTTTGGGACAGAGAGAGACAGAGCATGAACGGGGGAGGGGCAGAGAGAGAGGGAGACAAAGAATCGGAAGCACGCTCCAGGCTCTGAGCCGTCAGCCCAGAGCCCGACGCGGGGCTCGAACCCACCGACTGCGAGATCGTGACCTGAGCTGAAGTCGGACGCCCAACCGACTGAGCCACCCAGGTGCCTCAATTTTATTTTATTTTTAAAATGTTTATTTTTGAGAGACAGAACGCAAGCTGGGGAGGGGCAGAGAGAAGCAGAGACAGAATCTCAAGCAGGCTCCACGCCGTCAGCACAGAGCCTGACGCGGGCCTCGAACTCACGAACTGCAAGGTCACGGCCTGAGCTGAGATCGGGAGTCGGAAGCTTAACCGACTGAGCCACCCGGACGCCCCAGAACGGGTCTGTTCCGCAGGTCAGGTGGAAAAGAGCTGTTGCTGGGTCCGATGTCGGGGGTGGGGGGACGGGAGGCCTAGAACCCGAAGGGCTTGCCAGGTTTCCGGGGGGGGGGGGAGTGGACAGTTGGATAAGGAGTGTCAGGGAGAGGGTGGCCTTGGCTTGGGGGTGTCCCTAGACCTGCCTGTGTGTGTCTGCAAGTGTATGGATATGTTTACTTCTATTGTTGGTCTTAAATATATATAAATGACATAACGCAATTATTTTTAAAGAGGGTTTTTTCTTTAACGCTTATTTATTTTTGAGAGAGAGATTGAGACACAGCGTGAGCAGGGGAGGGAGGGGCAGCGAGAGAGGGGGACGGAGGACCCGAAGCAGGCTCTGTGCTGACAGCAGAGAGCTCGAGGTGGGGCCCCAGCCCATGCACTGTGAGATCACGACCTGAGCCGAAGTTGGGTGCTTAACTGACTGAGCTGCCCAGGTGCCCCTATTTATGTATTGAAAAAAATTTTTTAATGTTTATTTTTGAGAGAGAGAGAGAGAGAAAGAAAGAGAGCACTAGTGGAGGAGGCTCAGAGAGAAGGAGACGGAACCCGCAGCGGGCTCCAGGCTCCGAGCTGTCAGCACAGGGCCCGACGCGGGGCTCGAACCCATGAACCGCGAGATCGTGACCGGAGCCGAAGTCGGACGCTCAACCGGCCGAGCCACCCAGGTGCCCCGCAGTTAGTTTTGAAAAGACCCACGACCTCCTCCCTCCATCCAGAACCAGCAGGATGGCATTCTTCCAATGTGTCTCTGACCCCTCCTCTGATAACGACCCTAGAAAATATTAAGTCCCCTTGCTGGCACCTGCTATAACAGGGAACCACAGGCTGGGCGCCACAGGACAGCCGAGGCACATACTCCCTCACGTCTGGAGACCGCACGTCCACAGTCAAGGCGTCAGCAAGGCCAGGCTCCCTCCAAAGATGTGTTCCTGGCCTCTCTCCTCGCCTCCGGGAACCTCGGGGGCTCCCTGGCTTGCAGACCGACGGCCGTCTCCCTGGATCGCTTCACACTGCCCCCCCCCCCCCCCACCCCGTGCAAGTCTGTCTCTGTGTCCAAAGGCCCCCTTCTTATGAGGACGGCAGTCATATCGGAGTAGGGGTCCACCCGACTCCAGGATGACCTCACGGTCACTTCACTAAGGACATCTTCTTCAATACCCGTATTTCCCAGGAAGGTCACGTTCTGGGGTACTGGAGATTAGGACTTGGCCATGGTGCGTGCGTGGGCAACAACACCTCCATCTACCCAGCTAGCTAGCTCTCCCCTGTTGTGTTTACCAGCGACCTGAGTAAAGGTGCTGACGTGCCGAAGGCTAGTGATCGGCCGTTCGGGAGACGCGTCTGGCAGAACAGAGAGAGATCTGGATCCAGGGTAGACGACGCAAAACAGCCAAATAAACAGAAGGTCTCCTGGGAGGGCCGTAAAGGTCTGGGCGCGTTCTCAAAAGCCAGCTGAGCAAACGGAGACGAGATGTTCAGTCTGGGCAGGTGAGAAAGTTCTGGAGACGGGTGGTGGGCACGGCTACATCAGTGTGGGAGTATCTGATGCCGCTGAACTGCACCCTGAGGAAAGGCTGAAAGTGGTGGGGCGCCTGGGTGGCCCAGTCGGCTGGGCGTCCGACTTCGGCTCAGGTCATTCGTGATCTCACGGTTCGTGGGTTCCAGTCCCGCGTCGGGCTCTGCGCTGACAGCTCGGAGCCTGGAGCCTGCTTCGGATGCCGTGTCTCCCCCTCTCACCAAGCCTCCCCTGCTTGTGCTCTGTGTCTGCCTCTCTCTCAAAAATAAATCAACGTTAAAATTAAAAAAAAAAAAAAAAACTCAAAACCAATAGCGTAGCTGGGCTTCTGAAAAAGCTAATGTGATTTCAGGTCATAATATTAGAGGTCTAGTGCTCAGCCCAAGGGAGGTGGTGGTCTCACCAAACCATTCGGGGACAAGACCAAGATGGGGAAGGGAGACAGGAAGCCACGTCCCACAAGGAAAGACAGACAGACTGACAGCCGGGCCTACCTCCCCGGGGGTTCTCTGTGGGGCTGACCTGCGGAGAATGGAATTGATTCTGGGGTGGACCAGAGGGAGGGATGACAGACCAGCTCAGCTCGTGTCCCATCTGAGCCTCCGCCCGCTGCCCGGCCTGGCCAACCGCACTGGGTCTGGTCCACTCGCGGTCCGCTCTGGCCCCAGGCAGGCAGATGAGCTCCACGGTTCCGAATCCATCTAGCTCCAAAGCGCCCAACAGGGTTGCCGGGGCCTGAGTCAGACAATCCGGAGCAAAGTTCGGTTCCTAAAATGATGTTGGTGTTTGTACAGCCATGTTCACAGTTGCCAAAAGATGCAGGCGACCCGAGTGTCTGTTGATGGATGAGGGAAGAACGCGGTGCGGTCCAGCCACACGCTGGAATATTCCTCAGCGCAGAAAGGAAGGACGTCCTGCCGCCTGCCACCGCGTGGACGGACCCGGAGGCCGCTGTGCGCAGGGACAGGAGCCAGACACAGAAGGACACGTCCCGCGTGACCCCACGCACGGGGGGGTCCCCAGAGGAGTCCCGTCCACCGAGTCAGAGAGTGGATGGTGGGAGCCAGGGGTGGGGAGGCCGTGCTTCATGGGGGCAGGGTCTCAGTCTGGGGAGATGGAAGGTTCTGGAGACGGATGGCGGGGGTGGCTGCACGACCGTGAGTGCCCTTGATGCCCCTGAGCTGTGCGCTTAGAGGTGGTGACGATGGTGACGTACGTAGATTTTACACAATAAAAATATCAGAGTTCGGCTCTCTCTCTCTCTCTCTCGTTCTATTAAGACTGAAAAAAGAAAAGCCAAACACATCAGGGTCCGGCTGCACAGAGGCCGCCCTTTTCTGTCCGCCCAGCAAGGGCACAAACTGCTTCCTCCAACCACAGGGACGGGACGAGGGGCCGGCCTCTGGCGCCAGCCTTCGAGTGTCCTGCTGGGGTCGTGGTGCTGACTCCGTGGGCAGGGGCCCTGCGTGTCAGGTGCGCGGGCACCCGGAAGGCCTGGGGGCCGCCACCAGCCAGCCAGCCCCTCCGCAGGGCTCCGGCGGTGGCCGGTAAAGCCTCCTCCCAGTCAGGCTCCTCCCAGATCCCGGGGCTCCTCCCAGAGGTGCTCCTGGGGAAGAGCTAACATTTAACCAGCCCGCCCGGGGTGGCCAAACCAGGTGTGCAAGTACCGGGAACACTTCAGTACTTGTTGGCAAATCGAGGCCGCGTGGAGCGCCCGACTGCCCCCGGCGCCCGGAGGCCTCCCCCGGCCCAGCCCCTGAGCCTCACAGGGGAAATCTTTCCCGAGCAGCAGCCTCTGAACTCTCAGCGGCTGGGGAGATGCCTGGCCCATTTGTACCTCGGTTGGGGGGGGGGGGGCTAGTGCACCTCACTTAGGCAGTTTAGACTTGGTCTGGGAGCTAGAGGAAGGCGGGTTATTCTGGCCCTCCCGCTGTCCCTTACGCCACCTTGCCGCTCAGTATTCCTACCTGTGCAATGGGCCCTTGCACCTAGCTCTGGCCTCTCTCTCCACCTGCGTCCTGGCCTCCTGGATGCCCCCCTCGCTCCCAGGCTCGATGGGGACCCCCTGGGGCCTCTCAGAACCTCGACAGAGCGCTCTGGCGCTCGGGGTGGCCAGCCTGCCTGCCTTTGGGGCCTGGGTCACAGCTCGGTCTCTGTGGCTCTCTCCCCGGCCTGGCCCCACACTGTAAGAATTTGCTTAGGGCGGTGGGTCAGGTGAGTCAGGCTGCTATCCCCACCCGCCTACCCCCACCCCACTCCCTCCCACGGAGGGGGGGGGGCATCGGTGGTTGTGACCCTAAGGGGTGGCTCCCGGCTTGGAGGGTTGGGGCCAGGGATGCTGCTGAGCCCCCCTGACGTTCAGGCCCCCCCCCCCCCCCCCCCCCCCAATGATGTGGCCCCAAACATCCACGGTGCCGAGGGCGAGAAACCCTGGCCTGGGTCTAATTTCAATCCTGCCTGCTGCTAAGCGGGCCTGAGGCCTCTCCCTCTGGGTGCTCGGCAGGAGGATAAAGCGCTGCCCCCGGCTCTCCGCGACCGCGACCGACCGGGGACTTGAACCCCCTTGCTGCGCTCTGCCCCCTCCGCCCCAGGGAGGCGGCCGGTCTCCGCTCCGGGTGGGGGCCCCTGCTCTCCGTCCGTGCGATGGGCCCGAAGCCGGGCGGTGACGGGACGCCTCAGGGAGGGGCCCCGTGGGTCCGCTTCGCCTCCGTGACCCCAAGGGGACGAGGCCGGGTCCTGGCCCTGCGCCCCCCACCCCCTGGGAGGCGGCGGGCAGAGGAGAGCAGGCCGCGGGGGGCGGGGGCGGGCGGGAGGACGAGGCCGCACTTCTGGTCCGAGTTCTTTCTTTTTTTAAAATCAGCGCAGTTGAACGCCAGGCTCCGCCCTCCATCCGGCGCCTGCCACGTGGGCCGCCCGGCAGCCGCCCGTGTCCCCCGGCCCTCCTGGGGCTGGCCCGGCGGGCTGAGGCTTCGGTTTCACTTTGCTGTCACCGGACTTCACTTTCGGGCAGAGCCACAGCGGCGGAACGAGGGGTGGAGAGAGCGCGGGGCGGCCGTCAGGTACAGGGTCCCGCCGGGCGCCACCTGCAGCTCCCTCTCCCGAGCCTCCGCTGCCCCCCCCTTGGGGTCAAGGTCAAAGGGTCAAGGTCAAGTTCTCCACGTGACCTCGGGCGGGGCGGGCAACCTCCTCCCTCCGGGCTCCTGCCCCCACGCCCGCCGCCTTGAAGTGGGGCCGAGAGTCACGTCCACCAGAGAACGCCAAGGACAGCCCCGCGATGTCCCCAGTGGGAGCCGGTGGGGCGGGGTGCAAGGCAGAACAGGATGTCATGTCAGCTGACGTCACCCAGCAAGGGACCCTTGGCCCAGAAACCGCTAGGAAGGAGGCTCCATGTGGTCTGAGCCCCGGCCTGGATGTGTGTTGGGGGGAGGGGGGGAGGGCGGCGGGGAGGACAGTGTCCCCGAGGCCACCTGCCACCACGGCATCTGTCTGGCAGCCCCAGGCTGGCGGCCCAGCTGCTCTGCTTGCTTTCCGGCACACCTGCCTGTCTCAGGGACTCGGTGTTTTTGTCTGTGAAATGGGCGTGGCCTTGTTCCTCAGTCCCACCCGCCCCACCCGGGACCCTGCGGCCCTTCTGCGGAGTCGGGGGGTCCACAGCCCGGGAACAGAGCCACTGCCTTCCCAGCCCGGGAGGAACCGGGCCCCGTCACCTCTCCCCCCGCAGCTCAGGGCCCAGGGCCTCGTGGAGGACTCGCCAGACAGGACCGGGGAGTCACCTGAGGCTCCGGCAGGATAGAGCGTGAACCAATGGGAGAGGGTGGTTTGCTTTTTTAATAACAGCTTTATTGAGATATAATTCACATACTGTACAGCTCACCCACTTCAAGAGTACAATTCACTGGTTGTTAGTACGTTCACGCGTTCACAGAGCTGTGCAACCGCCACCACTAATTCTGGAACATTCCATCACTCCAAAAGCAGCCCTGTCCTCATTAGCTGTCATCCCCACCCCGCCCCCGGCCCCCCGCCCCCACGAGCCCCCTTCCCGTCCGTGGAGGAGCCCGTCCTGGATGTTTCACACACGCAGACCCACACCCCGCGTGGCCTCTCGTGTCCGGTTCCCTCCCTGAGCGTCGTGTGTTCCGGGTCCGTCCGCGGGGGCGGCGGGGGCGGGCGCCTCGCTCCTGCTCGCGGCCGAGGGACGTGCGCGTGCGCGGTGGACACGTTCATCCGTGGACGTGCGCGTGCGCGGTGGATGCACCTGAGGGGCGTGCGCGTGCGCGGTGGACACACCGTGTGTACCTGTTTTTCAGCTGCTGGACGTCTGGACTGTTTCCAGCCCGGGCTACCGTGAATCATGCTGTTGTGAACGAGGGCAGGTGTTGAGGTGACCAAAACAAAGTGTTGATGAGAGCGTGTCCGCCCCCAGTGAGTGATGTTCGGGGACCCTGCGTTTTGTGGGGTGAGGGGCACCCAGCGGAGGTGCCCTGGCACCCAGGCTCTGCAGGTCTCTGCTGGGCTCCGGGGAACCCCTTCCCTGCCCCCTAGGTTGGCCCGGCCGTGAACCCGGAAGGCCCCCAATGAGGACACCAGAGGCTCCCAGAACCTCAGGGGCTGGCGGACACAGGGCAGGGGCCAGGCGGGCCGGAAAGCGGTCCCTTCCCTGTAAGGCAGAGGGTCGCAGGGCTATGGTGAGCTGAGCAGACCAAAGGGAGATTTGGGGAAGGGAGGGGAGAGGCCAGGAGGGGAAAGAGGGTGGCACAGGGGTTTCCTCCTAGCCCACGTGGGCCGGTGGCCCCCCTGCACCTGTGCCTGTGTCCTGCCCCACCTTGGGCACGGCGTCCCCAGGCAGGGAAGGAGACGGAGAAATCGGTTACAGTGTCCGATTCCGTCATCCGGGAGCCACCGGCTAGTTGTTTGTTTGTTTGTTAATTTTCTTTAATGTTTATTTATTTTTAAAAATTTTTCTAATATTTATTTATGTTAGAGAGACAGAGACAGACAGAGCGCAAGTGGGGGAGGGGCAGCAAGAGAGGGAGTCACAGATTCTGAAGCAGGTTCCAGGCTCTCAGCTGTCAGCGCAGAGCCCGACTCGGGGCTCGAACCCACGAACCGTGAGATCATGACCTGAACTGAAGTCAGCTGCTTAACTGACTGCGCCCCGCCCCAGGCTCCCCGCCTCTGATGTGGGGTAAGACAGGGAACAGTTTTTTGATGTGGGGTAAGACAGGGAACAGCACACCCAGGCGATCACCGGGCATGCCTCCCCACCCCCAACCTCAGGACCCCTCCCGGGCCTTGCTAACTCCCCTCCCAGGTCCTGGTGCCGAGACCCCACCCCTCGGTGGACCGGCCGGAAACCCAGCCCCCATCCAGTTGTCATCCGCAGGGAGACTGAGCACTAGGTCTGCTCATGTGCTCAGTGGCCACTTGGACGCCACCTTTTAGGGAGATGTCCATTCACATCCTCTGCCCGCTTTTTCGTTGGGAAACTGTTGGCTGTCCAGTTGTAAGGACGCTTGCTTCGCACATCCTTACGACTAGCCCCGCCTCCCGTGTACAAGATGTGCAAATATTTCCTCCCACTCTGGGGGCTGTGTCTGGATGGTGCCCTTTCATGCACCAAGTTAGTTGCGATCAGTCCAAGTTCACCTGCTTTTTTTTCTCCTGCTGCCCGAGTTATGTCCGTATCATGGTGAAGAGCCCGCCAGCAAGTCCCAGGCCACAAAGACGGGAGACGGAAAAATCACACCAGCAATGGTGCTGAAGGTTCCCCGGAAGGTCTGGCGGCCCTTGAGGGTGGGGGTGGGATGGGGGTGGGGGGGGGGGGGGGGGGGGGGGAGGGGAGAGGGGAGAAGGGGAAGGAGAAGGCTGTCCTGAGCCGGGATGTTTGTCCTGAGCCTGAAGTTTGAGCAGGATTTGGGGGTGGAGAGGGGTGACGGAAGAGAGAACCTTCCAGAACCGGGGAACAGCAGGTGCAGACAGGGAGGCCAGAGTGAGTGAGAGATTTGCACTTCCTCTCCCCCCTCCCACCTCTCTCCCATCCTCATCCCCAGGACCCCTGGGCAGCCTCTGCACCTGCACCCTGGGTCCCCGGGGAGGGGGGCAAATGGCATGAGGGTGGTGATGTGGCTGTGCTTAGAGAGCTTCTGGGTCCCCGTGGAAAAATCCAAGCCTGTCACTGGAAGAAAGGAGCGGGGTGTCAGGACAGCGGTGTGGTGACTGACCCCTGCACGAGCTTGCACGTGAGTGGAGGGGGGAATGCAGCCACCTGGGGTGGGGAAGCAGGGGAGACGCCTTGGCCTTGAGAAGGTGAATTCTGAGCAGATGCCCACCAGTCAGTGAGCAGGAACCGGGCAGGCGCAGAGGGGACAGAGTGTGACAAGGCTCAGAGGGGAGCAGAACGGGGACCGTGGGGGCAGCGGACAGCGGTGCCGGGTGGGCTTGGTCTTTTGGGGGGCAGGGAGGATGGGACAGCTTCTCAGGAGCCGGCCTTGACTTCCACACGAGGCAGGCCCCCTGGACCAGGGTATTTGTGGAGGGACGGACCTCAGGGCTGGGCCCCAGGGGAGGACGACGGGGGGTCTCCAGTCCAAGGCCTTGCCCTGGACCCAGCTCTCCATGACTTGTTTTGCAATCAGAGGTCCGGCCCCCCGTCAATCCATGAATGTCCCCTCCGGCACGGTTGGCAGGGCCCCCAAGGGGACGGCCACCCTTGGGACCGGACCCCTGTGCTGGGCTCTGTGCATCGTGTTCCCCGTTAACTCGTCTTCCTGAGCCCCTTCGTCTGACACGACTGCCTGGCTCGCGGGCGGCAGCCGGCCCTGGCACAAAGTACCGGTGTCTTGGCCAGACGTCCAAGCGACCTGGCTCCCCGCTCGGCCCCCACCCAGTCCCGTGCCCAAGGCCAGCGAGACGTTGACATGGCAGCCGCTGTCCCGGCCTCCTTGTGTCCCACCAGAGCGACGGAGATGAAAGGGTCAACCCCAGGCACAGTGGGGGCCTCGTGACCCCAGGTTCCTTCCCACGTCGACTGGGGGGTGGTCACTGGTCTGCTGGACAGTCGTGAAATATTCTGAACCCCGTCTCCCTGCCTCGCCCCCCGCCAGGCCCATCTCCAGGTCCCGTGTTCTAGGGCCCCACTGCCCAGCTTTGCTCCCTGCTTGGGGGGGGGGGGGGGCTTCCCTGCCCCTGAGGGCCCTCGGCGACCCTCGTGTGTAGCCAGTTCTCGGAGAGAACAGCCAGTCCGTGGGGTTCGGCCTCGCTTTGCCTTCAGGCTGGAGGGTGCTGGGAGTTGCGTCCAGCTCTGTGGCTGGGCCGTGGACCCCACCGCAGAACAGCCCGGGAAAAGACGGTGACCGAGTGCAGAGCAGGCAGGATGGCCGGAGTCTGGCCCGGGCCAGGTTGGACCCTCCACATGGGTCCCAGGTCACCTTGGGCAAGTCGCGCAGCCTCTGTGGGGGTCAGAGAGGAAGGACAGGGGTCCCGAGAGCTGCTGAACGTGTCGCCCACATTATGGGGTGCGGTCGGGGTGAAGGGAGAGGGTCTGCTGTTTCCTGGGGGAGGGGCAGCCTGGGCTGACCCCGTGCGGGCGGGACAGGGAGCGAAGGGAGGCTCCCCGGGGGGGCAGGACCCTCCCTGAGGCCACTGAGCCGGGGGGCGGGCAGCAATGCTGTGGGGCTCCCGGGGTCCCGCGGCCACCACCGTGGGGTGGGTGTCTCACGGGAGGAGCTGGGGCTGCGGGCTGAGGTCCCTCCCTCACCTGGGGCCTCTGGTTCTCCAAGTCCTTCCCTCCGGGGCCCCCCCTCCGTCCCCTGGGAAGGCCGGGCAGAAACCCGAGACTGAGCCTCGGCCCGGTTCAGGCAGCCAGCCGTGGGGCCCAGGCCTCTCCCTCCGGGGCCCTCCTTCCTCCTCCTTCCTCCTCCTCGGGAGCCGGCCCTGGGCCCTGCGTCGCCATGGGGATGGCCGGCCAGGCGGGTCCTCCCCCCACCTGGCCTGGGGCGCGCACACCTGGTCAGCTGGAGCCCGGGAGGGGGGCGGGCCGGGCCCCTTCCCCTTCCGCCCCCCCACCCCGCGGCGGACCCCGCTTTCTGGGAAACCCTGTCACAGTTTCCTCTGACCTCTGTTAACCCGGAGTCCGCGGCCCACAGAGGGAGGCCGAGTTCCGCCTCTGACCTGAGGCTTCCTGCCGGGGGCACACACCTCCACCCCGGCTGCTGGCTGAGCGCACTCCAAACTCCCCACCTTCCAGAAGGTTCTGGGCCACCTCTGCCCACATCCCTCCTGCCACACGGCATCCCCGGCTGTGGACGCGGGAAGTCCAGGCAGGGCGGCGGGGACGCAGACGAGGCAGCCGCTGACCTTTGCTGGCCGGGCGACCGTGGCCTCTTGGACCGTCAAATTGGGGAAGGGGTTGGGGCTGAATGAGGCTCCCACCCCCCGGGCAGTGTCCCCTGGGGTGGGTCGTTCCTGCAGAGGTCGGCCTGGGCGCTCCGGGGTCCGAGCAGCATCCCGGGCTCCCAACCCCCTCCCGCCCATACCAGGAACACCTTGGTCATGACAACCACAGATGTCCCCAGACACCGCCCTGTGTTCTTGGGGGGCAGGACTGCCCTAGGTGAGACTCCCTGGGTTAGGGGCCTCCACTGAGCCCCCAGGAGACTGCCTTCCACGATCACGTGACCACTGAGGTCCTGGGGTCCTGCGCCCATTTAAATGCACACACTGAGGGGCTCAGTCGCTGGAGCAGGAGCCTCGGGGTCTCGGGTGGAGAGTTCGAGCCCCACGCGGAGCTGGCTTAAAAGTAAATAATAAACACACACAGACACACGGAGTGGGCGGGAGAGGGGAGTCACGCGGGGCTCACCCTGGCTTGCACCGTCTGACCCCTCGGGGATCTACCCTGAGGTCTCGTGGGAGCAGGGCCCGGCCTCCGCTGCTTTTCCAAATAGTTAACGGAGAGTCTCCCTCCCCTCACCCGCCGCTGGCCACCGTGGCCATTCGGGACCCTTCTCCGCGGGGCACCCCGGGCGCTACTGGGCAGCGGCCTCCCCAGCCCCACCCCCCGTGGGACAACCACAGGTGTCCCAGGCGTGGCCCTGTGGCCCCGGGTTGAGGGGCCAAGGTCATCCCCATGGAGAGCTGGGCCTGTGCTGCCCAACACCGCCCCGGGCTGCGGGCGGCACCGGCACCCGAGACGTGCCGGGTCTGAGATGTGCCGTGAGGGCAAAACACCTACCAGGTCCCCAAGACTTCGTGGCGGCAGGGGGAGGGGAGAGGAGAATGTCAAAGACCACGCTGCTCATTCTCCCATAGCGGACACAAGGTAAAACGGTGACATTCTGCCTACAGTGGGGCCAGTCGAACAGACCCTCCGGTTACCTTCCCGTTTGTTTTCCGGGCGTGAAGCGCGGCCGAGAGGTTAGATCTCCCAACCGCGTGACGTGCACGGGGCCACCGGGACCCCGCACACCTCCTTTCCGCTCCGCCCTGCGGGCCCTGGGGCTCCTCACACCGGGAAGGGGACGCGGGCCACAGGGCTGGACGGAGCGGGTGCGGAGGCGCAAACGCCACGGGCAAGAGCCCGGCTCTCCGGGGACGTAGAGGACGGCGCTCGTGCTCACGTGCAGTACGGCTCCCATGGATGAAAACATCCAGCCCGAAGAAGCTTCCGCACCAACGGGCTCCCGCTCGGGATTTTCTTCCTCCAAACCAAGCACCAAAAACCAACAGAAGTGAAGAAAACACAAAACCAACGAAGGGAGCGCCCGACGCGTAAGATCCCAAGACGATTCCTCTCGTGATTGTTTTTGGACCACGAGGTCAGACAGCGGGGGTGTCAGGGGTCACTGGCGTCGCCCCCGTGCGTCCACAGGAGCCCCGGACACAGAGGGGGTGTCCTTGTGCCGCTCCCGTACGGGCTGTGCCGAGTTCTCCAGGAGGAGCCAGGGGCCACGGCTGCGTGATCGGCTCCGACTCTACGGGCCACGGACAGGCCTGGAAGCACCTGGACACCACCTCCTGCCCGGACCCCCAAGCCAACAGCTCTTAAGTGCTCGAGGAGCCTGTCCCCTTGCAACAGGGACTGTCACCAGGTCTGTCTGGCGGCCGGTGGGGACTGCCGGGCACCTGCAGAGGACATGGGTCGGGGAGGGGACACTTAGGTCCCCAAGGCTCGGGCGAGCCCCCAGCTTTCCAGGAGCCTGGTCTGGGGCAGATGGAGAGAGAAAGTGCCAGTTTCTCTGGTTCGGCCTCGGGTCACCGCTGAGGGGAGGTCTCGGGGCGGCACCCCACCCCTCTGGGGTCCTGACCCTGGAGGTCGCCCTTTTGCATCAGCTTGTCGTCGACCCTGCGGGCCTCAGCCCACCGACTCCAAATCCCCCCCAAGCCCTCGGGACCCGGTCTCTCAGTCTTTGAAAAGGGCAAGCCGTTAATGGGGGCTGGCCGGCCGCAGCCGGGCTGGGCGTGTGCGACACAAGGCCACAGAGGCTGCGGGTCAGTGGCCAGCGTCAGACGCCCGCTGCCCAGATGCTGACCATGTTCCCAGCAGGCCCCACAGAGCGACACCGGTCGACTTCCGCTTATCTTTATTCTCCTCCCGACCAGGTGAGACTTTGGGGGATCTGGGAAGTGGAGGACCCTGAAAGCCAGTCGAAGGAGCCAGCAACCCGTCTCTCTGGCGTCCACAGGAGACGAGGGCTCCTCCTGCGATTCCCCGAAGCTGAGCGTCGGCTCGTCCCAGCCCGCGGGCAGCGTCCAGGGGGGCCCCCGGCTCCCAGCTCCGTCTTCTCGGGGGCTCCGAGGACAGAAAGTCTCAGAAGCGGCTCCAGGGGCAGCGTGGCTGGGCCCCGATGGACGAGGAACCGGGACCACCTCCCTCTCCCAGCGGCCGTGGCTGACTGACCCCGTGGACGGCCTGAGTGACCCGCCCTGGGCAGTCACTCCCGAATCTGGGAAAGCGGAGGGGACACGAGGAGCCACCTGGTCGCATCTGGCGGTGTGCAGGCTCGGGGACGGCACAGGCCTCGTCTGCTGGCTCCGCCGACAGCTCGGAAACCCGCCACATCCTTTCTGCCGGGTGCCGGCTCGCTGCCGTGAAGTCAGAAGCGTCTGTCTCCCGAGCACGGGGCGGGGCTGAGCGGGTCCCCCCTGAGGCGCAGGTCACGGGACGCTGAGTGACAAGAGGCGGTGGGGAGGGCAGAGGGGCCGACCACACGGCCACCTCCAGGGACAGTGCTGGGCGTCGGGGGGAGGGGGCGGGGCGCCCCTCCCTGTCCGGTGAAGGACGCCGGTGTCCAGAGGTCCCCTCCGAGGCCGCATCCCTCGGGAAGAGAGTGAGGCCGGCTCCTGGTGCCACCCCCACCCCCTCCTCCCCCGGTGGGCGGCGGGCTCGGGGCTGGCGCTGCATCCCCGGGCGGCTCTCCCGCCCTGGGACTGGGCCAGGGGCTGACCCCCCCAGAACAAATGGAACAAGTACGATGGGCACAGTTTGCTTTTTCTTTCCCTGTTTTGTTTTGAACCTAAGGAAGCAGGTCTGAGAAGACGCCAGGAGCAGGGCCGCCCTCCCCGGAGACGGGCGGGTGGTGGGGGAGAGCAGGGCGCCAGGGGGACCCCGTCACACGGCGGTGTGTGTGGGCGTGCTGGGCTGGTTCAGCCGCAGCGTTTTACACAACCAGCCGGCGAAGTCCACTTCTTCCACCTCGGACCGCTTGATGAACGTGTGGTTCTGGAAGGGAAGGAGGAGCCCGTCAACGAGCCAGCCCGGCGGGCCGTCCGGATGCGCCCAGGACGCGGGCAGGAGGCCGCCCCGCGCCCGCTCACTCGGGCCCAGGTGCCCCCCCCCCCGGCGCCGCGGCTCCCCTGGCGGCGTCCGCGGGGGGCTGAGCGGCACCCCGGCGCCCGCGAGCGTCTCCAGGCACCTCCCCGTGTCCCCCGGGGACAGTCACCCCTGGGTGAGAACGTCTGATCTGGAGCGACAGGGGCCTCTGGGAGGACAGTGAAGTCCCTGACACGTTCTGTCTGCTGCGGCAGCCACTGCCCACGGGAGGCTCCGAGGCCTTTACCCGTGGCTCCTGTGGCTGAGGAGCCAAACCAGGCCTTCTGTTTCGGTTCAAGTAATTTAGAAAGCTGCACGCGGCTGGCAGTTCCTGCGCAGGACAGCTCAGTACCTGAGGTTCCTGGTTTGCAGGCCGGGGGGGGGGGGGGG
>NW_026059531.1:32771-52214 GCF_023721935.1 Panthera uncia
AGGGGTGGGTCCTGGGGGCTTGGGGTCCATGGGAGCAGGTCTGGTCTCCTCACGCGACACCCGGACCCCCAGCTGCTGCCTGCGCTGTAGGCAGGGGGTAGGAACGGGGGAGAAGGAAGTTAAAAAGTCGGTCCCACAGCAGGGTGTAAGTGGGACAGAGAGTCCCAGGGGGCGCCGCGGGGGCCCCGCCATCCATCAGTTTCTCTATTTCACAGATTTTCGTGTATCTTACAACGAACAGGCGTTTGTGACGTCACACGTGCCTCTAACACACGTTACTGGGACACCTCCCGCGTCCGAAGACTTTCCGGAAGAGTCACCGCGCGCAGACCCTCCCCGCCTGGCGTTCTCGGTGGCGCCCACGACCAGGAGACGCTGGTCGTCACCAGAACGAATAGAGGATGTGGGACTAGGCAAGACGTCTGGGGACACGTCAGAGGAGGGGCTGAAGCGGAGACCCCAGGAAGCAGCCAGGCCAGCTGAGAGGGGCCCAGGACACGTCCCCTGGGGAGAAGCACTGTCCTTTGCAAAGGTCCTGAGGTGGAGGCTAACCGGAGGAAGCGGGAAGGCTGAGGCTCCCTTACTGGAAAGACCACGTTCCGATAATTAAGAGACGCTCGTGTTTTGACGCTCGGCACCAGAGACCGAGAACCAGCAGGTGTGACCCTCACGGTCTCGTGTCGTGGAGGTGCCTGAAGAGCAGGCCGCCCCAGGCTTGGCAGGGTGGCTGTGGGTGAGGAGGCCCGGCAGCGGAAGGGATCAGATTCACAGAGAGAAATGCCCCAGGTCAACGGGGCTGGCAGCCCCACCCGCCCCCACCCTGCCGGGGGGAAGGGGAGTTGACGCCCACCTGGCTTCTCAAGGACACCGGACGCCGCACAGGGAGGCCGGCGGCCCTCGGGTCTCCCCGATCTGTGGGGCCCGCCAGGCCCAAGGCGGGAGCCGCACAGAAGCACGAGGGCCCCGGCACTCCCAGGCGCGGACACCCCGACCACGGGCACAGCTGGGCCATCCCGCTCCTCTGGGAGCCAAGGGCGCCACGGCTGCTCGGAGCAGAGGAGACCCACACGCGCCCCGAGGAGCGCCCCCGGGGCCCGGAACCCGCGGCCTCACTCACCGTGAGCGTCTTCAGGTCGGCTCGCTCCGCTGGGTTCTTAATGAGGCTGGAGAGGAGGACAGGGGGTGGGAAGACAAGGCAGGGCCGTTAGCCGGTGGCCGCGGAGACCTGCCTGCGGAGCCGGGGTGGGTCAGCCCGGTCCCCGCGCCTGGCCGGTCCGGAGCCTGGATGCGGCAAGGCACGGAGTCTGCTCTGCTCCCCCCTTGCTGGGAGGGCACGACCCCCGGGGACGGAAGGGCAAGAGGGATGGGGCGAGGCCGTGGGGACGCCCCCGCTGCTGCTCCGTCAGGCCCAGCGGCAACGCGGCTACACTGCTAACGAATGTCCCCAGTTTGGGAGCCCCAGTGTCAAAATGGAACTTTTTCCTTCAAAAAAGCAGAACTGCCCCTAAGAACCGTTGCTCAGACCAGCCGGAGGCCAAATGGTGGCTGTTCAAACACAAAAGAAAACGCAACGGGTACAGAAGCACTGACACGTCACTGGATTTGAGCTGCAGCGTGCTGTCCAGCGGTCGTGCAAAGGGCCAGTGGTGGCTTTGCCACCAGGAGCGGGTGTGCTGCTGTGTGGGACGCCCTGCCGGCCCGCTCATCCTGACGTGCAGGACGGCCCTGAGGGTGAGGGGCGGCTCCGAGCCCCCTTCCTGCTCCGGAGCCTGCGCGCCCCGGGCCCGGGCTGACGCGGCAAGAAAAGGTGGCCACTTGCCAGGAAGCGACTGGGAAGCCTCATGTGGAAGATGGGGCAGTTACGGGCTCGAGAGGCTGGGAAACGGAGGTGCTTGCTGGTGGAAGGTGAGGCGGGAAGGCATCATTTCCACACGGCCCGTGATCCTGGTCTGCTCCGGGGACAAGAGGGGCCACCAGCTGGATACCACGACTCAGCGGCCTCGGAAAGGAACCCATCTGGGTTCTCGGGTGAGCTCCAGGTGCCCCCCAGGCACGGCCACCCACCGGCAGCGCCCATCGGTAGCAGAGGGGCCCGGCCCCGGACCAGGAAGGAAGTGCACATCTGGGTCGGTGGCCAGGGTGTGGGCGGCCATCCCGGGAGGCAGGCGGGGCCCCTGGCGGCCTGGCATCCCGCCCCGGCCCGCCCCGAGACCGTGCTGGAGGCGGTGGCACCTTACCATTTATTTACAAACTCCTGGAAGTCCTGGGTGAAGACACCGCTGGGCAGCTTGGGAGGTGGCTGTGGGCGGACAGAGAGGTGAGGGTTAGATACTCAAGGATGGTTCTGGAATCACGGGGAAAGGCACCTGCCAGTCCTGCATCCGCGGGGACAGCACAGCGCTTTTCGGGGACCCTCAGAAGGCACCACCCTTGGCCCCAGTCCTTTCACGTTCATTGCTAGAGAGGCACCCCCCCCCCCCCCCCCCCCCCCCCTCCAGCCCCTCCCCCCCCCGCCCTGCCAACTCGGCCAGGCTCTTCAGGGCTCTCTTTGGAAAGGTCTGGTTTCAGGATCACAGCTGGTTCTGGGGGGAAAAGACAGGACCCACCCCCCACTTTACAGATGTGCGTCATACTGTCTGGGCCACCTGTCTCCAGCAGGGGGTTGGGACCACCGGGGCGGGCAGCTCGTTCCAGGTTCGGGCCTGGAAGCTGGGGAAGCCAGCACACAGGCGCCTGGGTGGGGACAGGTGTGTGTGGGGCTAAGCCCCTGTCAGGGAAGGCTGTGGGCCAACGGTCCCGGTGAAACCCAGCAGGGGTGGCAAGTGCCGAGTATCCCTGGGAGGACAGACGTGCTCGCTGGGCCCGGGCGTGGCTGCCGGGTGCAGGGCTGTGTCACCAGAGCCAGCCCGTCCTGTTCTGTCATCACTGACCCTGCTCTGAGCTGCTCACTGGACGCCCAGCCCCGGACCGAGCCAGGGCCTCAGGCAGCCTGGCCGCCCTGTTTCTCCGCCCTGACTCAAAAGGGCCACCGAGAACACACTGCGGCCCACGCAACGCCCAGGAAGGGTGGCCTGACCGAGCTGGGAGGGCGGGCCTCAGGGTCAGGCCCTACTCAGCCCTCTCCAGGCCCGAGGAGCCGCCCCCGTCCGTGCCCGCGGCTCACTCGTGTGTAGGAGGGAAGCGGTCCCGCCACCTGCCCCCCGCGACAAGCTCCGGTCTGTGCCTGCAGCTCCTTCCTCTGGGTCCCGCGGGCAAATCCAAGCCAAACGGCCTGCCCCGCCCCCGGGCAGCCGGGCCGGGGGCTCCGGGGACACGCACCTCATTCACAATGTAGTCCAGCAGCTCGAAGATGGCCATGGCCGGCCGGCTGTCCGTCCCGTGGCCTGCAGGGGCAGAGACGGACCCAGGGGTGAGGCGGGCGTCCGCTGAGCACCCTTCCCCCCGACGCCGGCCTGAACCAGAGGCGGCGGCCCGGCCGTGCCCCCGGCTACTGCGCCCGCCTCCCTGGCAAAGCGGCTTCTCTTCCGAGCCTCCCGTGACTTAACAAAACAAAACAAGACGAGACGCCAAAACGAACAGGAGTGTTTTTTGAGAAGTCACACATTTGGCACGGTGCTGCCTCCAGGCTGTGCCAAAGTCACAGCCCCTGCTTTCTAGCGCACGGGCAGGGGGGTGGGGGGTGACCACGAGCAAGGAGGGCAGCGTGACCTTGCTCGGAGCCGCGGGTGAAGGCGGCATCAGGCCCCAAACGCTGCCCAGGATGGACGAGCGGCTGGGGGCAGCTGACCCTTGTCTTTGGCCCAGCTGGCCAGGGCCAGGTTTGGCCGCTGGACTTTCGCCTCCTGTCCCCTGTCCTGAAACGGGCACGCGAGCTGGGGCTGGGGGAGGCGCTGGCAGGCCAAGGCGGCCTGGCACGACACCCCCTGCGGCTTCTCCCTGCCGGGACGGGGCCTCGGCGGGGTGCCCGCGATGCCATCTGGGAGTTGGTGCTGGGAGGGACGGAGCCAGGGCCCGAGGACACACACGGGGGCGGGAGACGGGAGAAAACCAAGACACCCGGCGCCTGTGGGCAGCGAAGACCCAACGCCACACACAGGGACACTCGGCCGCCAGCAGGAGCGAGGCGCCCGCCCCCGCCGACCCGCGGACGGACCCCGGACACGCGACGCTCAGGGAGGGAGCCAGACACGAGAGGCCACGCGGGCTGTGAGTCCGCGGGTGTGAAACGTCCGGAACGGGCTCGTCCACGGACGGGAAGGGGGCTCGTGGTTGCCAGGAGCTGGGGCGGGGGTGACGGCTGACGGGGATGGGGCTTCTTTTTAGGGTGATGGAACGTTCTGGAACCAGACAGTGGTGACGGCTGCACAGCCTTGTGAAGACACAGACAGCCACTGGCTTGCACCCCTTAAGCTAGTAAGTCACACGGTGTGTGACATCTCTCTGTAAAGCCAGTATCACGCCAAGGCACAGGCCAGCCGCTGTCCACGGCGCACTCCTTCAGACTCCCTCCGCTCCCTTCCTGTCACCTGACTTAAGGAAAAGAAAGACAGCAGAGCCCTGAGCGCTGTTTCCTAGTTACGCTGCCGTGACCCTTCGCCCTCGCCCCTCCAAAGCGGCCAGAGGGCCAGCCTGAAGCTCTCTGGCCCCGGGCAGCCCCCCACTGCACAGGTGACCGCCGCGGGTACGGACAGTCCTCTGGGAGCCCACCTGGCCCCCCGCGCCCCCCAGCCTCCCGCTCCCTCCTGCGCTGCGTGTCGGGACTGAATCCGGCAGAGCAGCCGAGGGGGTCCGACTTGAGTCAGTCTCGGTTTCCGAACGGCACAGCCTTCGCCCAAAGTCCAGGCGGCGGGCCTATGGGTGCTCGCTGGGCAATCCCCGTGGGCCTCTCTCTACATTTGAGCGTTTCCGGAATAAAGTGCTGGAAAAACCACCCAAATGACAGTTTGGCTGAGAGGTTAGTTTCACAGCTGGTTAACACGTGCAGCTGCCCCTGGATGGGACCGGGTCCGGGGGGCCGTCCCCACAAGCCTCAGGTGCCCAGGACACCCCGCGGGGGACAGGACCGGGTCCGGGGGGCCGTCCCCACAAGCCTCAGGTGCCCCGGGACACCCCGGACGGGCAACACTGCCTGTCCAGTCCAAAGTTCCTGATTCGGGCCATACCACTGACGGGGCGTCCAGGCGGTCTGGGCCGTGGCGAGATGCTGTGAGGCTCTCCTTCTGCCCCGTCAACCATGGGCCGGCCGAACGTGGCCTCCAGCTCCTTGGCGTCCGGCGGGGGGATGGGGTACCTTCCGATGGACAGCTCCACCAGGGACAGGCCCATGCTCCAGATGTCCGACTGCACCGAGTAGTGCGTGCCCTGCAACCGCTCCGGCTGTCGGGGGAGAAGGGGCGAAGAAACGCCCAGACGGAAGCTGCACCCTGGCGCCCCCGGCCCGGCCCTGCCACCCTCCCGAGACCGGCAACGCAAAGAAAGCCATTCCACCCCCCGCTCCACCGCCTTGGGACAGCGAGGCTCCCAGCCGGGGCCGAAACAGCACTCGAGACCCGAACCCCTGGCACTTTTGCAAAAGGACGACCAGCCCACGAAGGGGCAGAGCGTAGACTCTGCTACAGTCCCAAGACTAACTTCTCAGCGTCTGCTCCCGAGACGCCCAGATGTTTCCGAAAACACCTGAGGGCCAGTTTCTAACTGACCACAGCCCTGCGCTCAGTCTCTCATGCTGGCGGAAAGGAACGGGGCAGGTGTTTCCAGAGAAGGCCCCGAGTGAGAAGACAAGGTCGCTAGAATCTGGACGGAAAGTAGGACCCCAGCAGAAACACAACGCGTGTGACGGAGAACTGCAGGCTTTTGAAAAGCTTCTGGAAGACAGGGAAGAGCTACGGACGCCCTCAGGCTCCCTGACAGACTTACAGACATGTAGGACCGAGTTCCCACGAAGGAGTTGGCCATGGAGTCGATGAGCTGCCCGCTCACCCCAAAATCGCACAGCTTGATCTCCCCTCGGGAGTTGACGAGGATGTTGGACGGTTTCACATCTGCGGGCAGAACCAGCTGCAGGTTAGGGGGGCCCGGCCCGGCTGGCCCGCCCGCCGCCTAGACGCCCAGGGCCGCTCACCTCGGTGCATGATCTGGTGCTTTTCCCGGAGATACGCCAAACCCCGGAGAACCTGCGGGGTGGGAGGGAGGGAGCGGGTGAGCAGGGTGGCGTCTCGGGCAGACCCGAGGGGCCACTTGACCGGGACGGGTTCAGGAGCCCACGTGAGGCTGGGACAAGCGAGAAGAGTGGCAGGGACGGCCACAACGCCCCGCCCCCACTGCCTGGAGGGTCTCGCCAGCCCAACGGGCACCGTCTGCTGAGAGCTTCCGTGCCGGGCTGCACCGAGGCCCCGCAGACTGACGGCTAATTCGCCACGTGAGGACAGCACTGTGGGGTACCACCCACGGGGCGCCAAGGCCCGCGCGGGGCAGGAAAGCGTCCCTCCACCTCATGTGCAAAGAGGTGCCACCTGCTCAGCCCCTCGGCTGCCAGAGACGGGGACCTCCAACTGGGGCCAGGACAAGAATAGACTCGTGCGGAGCCCAGGGCCGGGAGTGGGTGCACGCACCCGCCCCAGGGGTGCGGCGGCCCTGGGGGGTGGGGGGGGGGGGGAGGTGCAGGGGGCGTGCGCCTGGAGCCCTCGCACTTACCGCGATGCTGACCTTCCCCAGGATCTCCTCGGGAATTCTCTTGGCTTCTTTCAACACCTGGTCCAGAGAACCGCCGTCCTAGGGACGGCACAGAGGGGAGAAAGCCGGCTCTGGGCGGTGGGCCAGGCGGGGCCTGCGGTGCAGAGGACGAGTCCCAGAGGGACACCGGGAAGCAGGCAGGACAGCGGAGCACTTCCCCGCTTGCCAGGAGCTGGAGCTCAATCTCCTCCACGGGACACGGAGGCCAGACCACAGCCAGACGCGACTCGCTGGTCAAGAGCAGGGACCCCCTCCGGTCCCTCGGGACAGCCCATCCAGTAAGGAAGCAACGAGAGTGCCGGCCAGTGTCCTAGGCGGCCCATCCTCCCAGAAAGCGAGGCCCAGGACTCAGCCCTCCCCAGCTCGCCACACTGGCAGCAGGCGGAGGGAAGCAGCCAGCTTCTGGGGCTGGGTTCTCCTCCTGCAGGTCGGAGGCAGACCGGGCAGAAGGGCAGCGGGGGCCCGGAGGCACCAGCACAGGAGAAACACCGCTGCCCACACCTCCCGGCTCCCGGGCCCCCGTCCCTCAGGCCTTGTCACGTGCTCGCCGCTGTGCGCAGATATGTCCTGCCTTCAAAGGACGGGCACAGGTCCTACCAGTCTGAGTCCCACCTCACCCCACCCCAGTCATGGCCTTAAATCCGCAGGCTGTGGGACAGCAAACCTGGAGACCAAACCTAGGTGGGGTTCTGACGAATGCCCACTGGGTCCCCTGGGACGCTAGATGGACCCACTAAGTTCCAAGCGCGGGGGGCCAGCATCTGAGCTCAACGCTGGGCAGCTTCGGGCCGGTACGGTCTCCACCAAGCGGCTCCAGGCCGCCTACAGCCACGCGGCTTCCTCGAAGCCAGAGGAAGGGGTGCGGGAGGAGAGCCTGAAATCCCAGGGGTGCCGGGGCCCCGTATCTCCAGCACTTCTACCCGAGTCGTGCCCAGTGAGAAAGGCCAGGGGTGGGAAGTTCTAGAAAACCCGATACACGATGAAGCCTCTACAACCTGCACATGACTCTCGAGTGCCTAGACGGCCACCCTCGGGACCAGGCGTCCTGGCTCAGCCCGCTCTGTCTGCAGGGCGGGGGCGTTCCTTCCAGCCCTCCCGTTTTCTCCTGTATCAACCAATCTTAGAAGAATCAAAAAACAAATTCTTTTAAAACCATAACCCTGCTTCCTGACACAGCTCCTTTCATTCTTAATTGTCACAGACCTACCACAGGCTTATAAACGAGGATGTCCAGGGGGGGACACCCCCAGAGGCCACGGGAGGCCAGGCACTGCCCAGTCCTGCCGGCCACACGTGTCCCACACATGTCCCCAGACGTGGCCCGGTGTCCCCTGGGGCAAGAGCAGTCCCGGATGAGACCCCCCTGGTCTGCACTGAGTGTAAATCGTTCAAGCCACGTTGACAGGAAGTGGCAGAGATATAGCACAACTGGGTGTCTCTGACCCCAAATCTCACGCGTGTGCAGCATCCCACACTTTCATTCTGTGTAGGTGTCCTAAATGCTCTGGGAACTGTACCCTGATCAAGCAGGTGCTACGTGAATACTTTCCTTATAAAACCCTCAACTGTAGGCACATCACCCCCTAATCTCCTGGAGAGTCCGCTGGCCTCCCCTGAAGCGTGACTTCTATTGTTCCAGATCTTTCTGTGTATCTGAATAGGCATCCACACGCGCGGGGAAACACGGAGTTTAACAAATGTACCTAAACGGCTCCCGTTATGCGTGCTTTCTCCTCAGGGAGCCTCGTGCTCGGGGCACACATGCCCTGTCGTCCGGTCACCTCTGTCCCCGGCCTGGGTGGGGATCACCCTTTCCTCTCCCTGCCAGGCGGAGGTGTGACTTCAGATCTGACTAGACCCCAGGAAACACCAAGAGGTGCCTGTGAACAGTCAGCAGGCTGCCCCCCAAAGTACCCGCTGTCTGCGGGGTCCGTGCCCGGAGTGGCCCCAGCGACAGCCTCGGGCCACCAGGAAACCACCGGCCCGCTGCTTCTAAGCCCCACACACCCCATGGGCCGGCCAGGGGAGACCGTCCCTGCGTGCGGAATCCATGCTGCTCGTCACCAGCTGGGGGTCTCTTGCTGCAAGTGGGGGCCGGAGTCCTCCCGGCTGGACACAGGAGCCAATTCGCACGCAAACCCGCGCAGGTAGTCTCGCCCCCTGCCCTCGGCTCCAGGTGCCGGCGGAAGGCTGGCTCTCCCGCCCCCCAGCTCTACGGGTGGAAGGCGAGAACCTCGTCCCCAGCCGTGCCGCCAAGAGGCGAGCGGTGGCGTGGACGCCCGACCCCAGGCTGTCGCCCAATATGGCACACGAGTGAATGACGGAGAGGCAGAAAACCCTGGGGAATGCGGCTCTGGAGGGGATCGTGTGACACGAAAACACCACGAAGGGCAGTGGGCTGGGGCCCCCCCCCCCCCCCCCCCCCCTGCCCCGGTTACCGTGCTGTCATCTCCCTGCCCAGACCGCCCCCTCCTCTGGGCTCACCCGAAACTTGAAAACCGGTGGCCTCCTGGCTTCGGGCACGGTAACCCCCGCGGCAGGTGGGGAGCGCAGGCCTCACCTGACCGCGTCTTCTCACGGGTGCTACACGCTCGCTCTAGCTCCCTCCCGCCCTCGTGATAGAAGCAAACCGAAAGAACCCAACCAGGAATGTGTAGAGGACGAGCGAGCAAGCAGCCGGGATCCCTGCCCCTGCCCCTGCCCCTCATCGCTGCAGCCCATTCGTGTCGCCGGGGCGCAGATGCCTCGGCAGGAAACCGAGAACAGAAGCGGGGCCAGGGGGCCGAGGTGGGACGCGGGGCCTCTTCTGCAAGGGAAGGTGGCGGCTTCGGACCCGCACCGCGCTCCGGGGCAGCAGGGAGGGGAGGCAGAGGCTTGCCTCGACCACCTTTCTTGCCCTTGGCGCTCACTGGCAGCGACCGGCGGGCGGGGCGCTGCGTGACCCGGGGCCTGGGGCCTGCAGCACCCCGTCTGGGGCACGGTTACACCACGAGCGCTCACGAAGCGTCCCTCACGGGCGCTTGCTGAAACTCACTTCCTGCCCGCGTTACAACACCGTCGGAGGGGACAGCGCGGGCCTGCGAGGCGTAACCGAAGCCGCCGTGCCTAAGGCCACAGCATCCTGGTTTTGCAAGGGCCCCACAGGGCCAGGGCCCGGGGAGCCGGGCGGCAGACAGCCCCACACCTGACGAATTCGGCTCGGAACAGGGTGGGCAGCATTTCCTCCCAGGGCCCTCAGCTCTGACCACTTCTGCTTTTGTTACGCCCGATCCCACCCAGTTCTGACGTTCAAGACCACAGTTTCTTAATAAGGGGGCTCGTCAGAATCAGCCATGGTGGTTTGAAACAAGAGAGGTGCCCGTGTTCCACCCCGAAGCTTCTGACTCCGCAGGCCTGAGCTGGGGGGCAGAGCGGGGTTTCGCCTTTAACGGAGCTCTCTCTTCAGAGGGCACCTAGGAAACATCCATCGAGATTGCTGGACGCCTCGGGCCCGGCAACTCCAGCTTCGGGACTTTATCCCGCGTCTCGTGTAAGGAAATTTCATTCACTGTGGCTTGGGACGGGTTGGGATCAGCCCGTGCCCACCATCAAGGAGTGTTTAATAAGCTACCTTACGGGCGCGTGGCATTGCCAGAACACGGCCGGTGGGGAAAACAAGGCGGAACGGCTTCTGCCACGCGCCCAGGGAGGGGCGAGGCCGGAACGGGGGCAGAGAACCATGAGACCTGCGCGCACACGCCGACCCGGCCTGGGGCACCTCGGGAAGGACCCTGGGAACAACGGTGCTTGGCGTCTGGGGACACGGGCCCGAGGGCGGCGGGCGGGGACCCCCAGCCACTCACCATGTGCTCCATGCAGATGCTGATCTCGCCGTCGCTGTAGAAGGCCCCGTAGAAGCCCACGATGTACGGGGAGTTACACCCGTGCAGCACCTGCAGCTCGCGGATGATCTGGTTCCGGATGGCCGGCTTGATTTCCAGGTGGATCAGCTGCGAGGGAGAGGGGAGGGGGCTCGAGACCGGGCCTCGGAGGGGCACCCGCAACGAGCGGGCTCCGGAGCCCTGGCCCCGACGTGCTTGCCACAGCGTTCGAAACAGCGACGCGCTTCCAGGCGCCTAGAGAACCAAAGACACACGTCCACGCAAACTCGCACCCCGCGTGCACGCGGGACTCACGATCGCCAGAACGCGAAAGCCACCCAAGCATCCACCGCACACGCGTCTCACCCGGGTGTGTCCGCCGCGCACGCGCACGTCCTTCGGCCGCCAGCAGGAGCGAGTTGCCCCCACCCGCCGCCCCGTGGACGGACCCCGAACACGTGACGCTCAGGGAGGGAGCCAGACACGAGAGGCCACAAAGGGTGTGAGTCCACGTGTGCGAAACGTCCGAACAGGCTTATCCACGGACGGGAAGGGGGCTTGTGGGGGCCGGGGAGGTGACTGCTGACAGGGATGGGGTTTCTTTCTGGGGAGAGAGAATGTTCTAGAATAGATGGTGGTGGCGGATGCACAGGTCTGAGAATGTACACCACTGAATTACATATACTTCAAAGAGGTAAGCAGGGGTGGGGGTGGGGGCCCTGGGTGGCTCAGTCGGTTGAGCCTCTGACTTCGGCTCAGGTCATGATCTCACAGTTCGGGAGTTTGAGCCCCGCGTCAGGCTCTGTGCTGACAGCTCAGAGCCTGCATGCAGCCTGCTTCAGACTCTGTGTCTCCCTCTCTCTCTCAAAAATAAACATTTAAAAAAAAGAAAAAAGGGTAAGAGGAGGAAGGGAGGTGGGGCCAAAAACCCACATACACACATACACACACACACACGTAAAAGGGTAAATGGTGTGGCGCGTAAAGTACATCTCAGAAAGGCTGTTTTAAAACAAACCTCAATGGAGCAAACATTTTCACTTGGCTACAGGGGAGCTCTGGTAAGAGGAATCTTCCCCCCCAGTCACCCAAAGCACCAGCCCAGGGTGGCCTGGGACCTCCGCCCCTCTCCGCCAGGGGTCTGCCTCTGGAGTCCCGCAGCCCCACACGGAGGGAGCTCTGGGCCACCACCCGAGGGTCCTAGGTCCCCTTCACCTCAGTTTAAGTCAGCAGAGGGGACGGTCACCTCGAGATTCAAAAGGTGAGAAACCAAAGGGGCATCTGGAGAGGTGGAGGACGCAGGTGACAAAGCGCCAAGAGCAATGCCCACCGGGAAAGAGCTGAGGCCGTGGTTCCCTGTCCAGGCCACCGAGGATCTCGGCTGCCCTGACCACTGCGACAGGACAAGAGAAACGGGAGAGGCGGAAAAGGATCGAGGGTGCCTGAGCCTTTCAGACGTTTGTGTGGAGTCCCTGTGATGGGCAGAGGGAGTGGTAAAGACCTGCTCGGAGGGAGCAGGGGAGACAACTGGCTGGGGGGAGGCTCCCCAGGCCTGGAAGGCCAGATGAGAGTTGGCCGGATATGGTGGGGGAATGGGTGCTCCGCGGGGGGGCAGAGAGCGGACCGAGGGCACCAGGAAGGTGTGATTGTTGAGTTCAGGGTGGCACACGGTGTCAGCTCGTGACGATGACCCTGGCGGCCGTGACTGGTGGGTCGCAGTGGCACGGTGCCCGGCGCCCCTCGCCTTCCCCAGCAAAGTCGGGGAACTGTCGCTGCCACCTGCGGGGGCAAGCTCTGGCTGCACGCCTGGGCACCGCCCCGCCCCTGCGGCCACCCGTCCGAGGACTCGGGGACAGTCTCTCCTTTGCAGGACCACCTGTCCGGCGGGTACACTCGCGACACGCTGGCTCCGAAAAGGAGCGCGGCGGTCTACCCAGGAGGCAGCGGTCTCCTCTCAAAAGCCCAGAAAGAGGGCCTGGTTGAGGCCGAGGGATGAGCAACGTGGGCTGATGGCGGCCAGCGCTGCCCCAGAGAACAGGCCGCGCGTTCCGTCTTAAACCCTCCCGCTGCCACGTTGGAAAAGTACAAGGAAAACAGAGGAGAGGAATTTTTCGTGTATTTTCACTCAATGCGATGCACCAAAACATTACTGTTTCAACGCGTAATCTGTGAGCTTTCCCCACCCCGAGCCCCTGAAACCCGGAACGCGCTTCCCTGCACGGACAGCACACCTCGGCCGGACCGACGTGTCCCGACGGCTCCGTGGCCAAGGCTGACCGGGGCGGCTGCCGCGGACGGTGCGGCTCTCGACCAAGAACTTCAAAGCGGCTGCAGATGAACGACCGAGCTGCAGGGCTAGAACTCTGCGGGCTTCGCAGAAGAGGAAGAGTGGGCAGAAGGGGGCACAGCTGGACGGAACCCCGGATGCCTGGGGTTGGAGCCTTTAACGTGAAGTAAGGCCACGGTAAGTCAAAGGCTTTCGGGAAGGACGCTGCAGAGAGAACGCGGGGGCGAACGAGACTGTAGAGCGAGCCTTCCAGATCAGTTAGGAGCCAGCCTGCCAGCATCTCGTGTGGGGAAAAGCTGGAGCGGGGAGCGAGGGGCACGTCTCTGAGCACATGCGTTCACAACTCCCGACATCAACCCCGGTGGGAGGAGGGCCGAGGGGCAGGTCTAGGTGCCGCGAGGTTAAATCCTGCTCTCGGCGGCACTCAGCTGGCGGGCGGGCAAGTCCGTGTTGGGGCCAGGCTCCCCGAACACCAACACCACGCGCTTTCCACGCCACTGCCCTGGGGTCACGCAGACGCCAAGGACTAGATAAGGCTGGAGCTCGGCATTCAAACCCAACACCAAACCATCTCGGGATGTAAAGCGATTATCTCCGCCGCACGATGGGGGGCCAGGAGATGCGAGCTGGAGATGGGGGGGAAGTAAATTCTGGACGCCACAAGCTGATAGCGCCCATCAAGTCAGCGTTGACTGCAAAGGGCCAGCCTGAGAGGGGCCCACCCCAGCCAATTCACACGCTGCCCCGACCCAGCGTCAGGCTGCCCGTGTGTAAAGTGTAGCTGTTGCTCCTTTTAAACCAGAACATAAATAACGCTGGCTCGGCCGTGGGCCGGGCACTTGAGAGATGGCAGCTGGTCCCACGATGTGGCCTTACGGAGGCCACAAAACCTCCATCGCGGAGGCAAGCGGGCGCCCGGGGGCCGCACAAACACAAGGCCCAAACTCACTCGTCCGCTACCAGTCCAGGGAGGCACGTACGGAACCAACGTAATCTTTGCAGACTCTCCTGGCCCGACTGACACAGGTTTGCTTCCTAGGGCACGAGGCGTCGGAACACCGTGCTTCGGCCAAGAAAACACAATCAAGTGTGACTGTGAAAGTCCAGACCAGTTCACTCGGGGCTTATGTAACCAGCCTCCACGTCCCCCCACCTCCGTCGATCAGAGGGACCGGAGCCACGCGGGTGACAAAGGATGCTGGCCCACGGAGAAGCCCACCCTGGCCCTCGAACTCCAGCCCGGCTGGCGGGCTGCATTTGCAGACCTGAGAAGCTCTGTACTCAGAAAGCATGGCATTCAGACCCAGCACGCGGGGACTCGGGATCCACCCAGGGTAATGGGGGGAACCACCGAGGCCGGTCTCCCGAACACCGCTTTGCGTGTCAATTTCCCACCTACGCCCCCAGCTGAATAAAAACAAACCGGCCTCTTGGGTGAAATGGGCTTCCGGATGGGATTCAAAAGAGCCTACGACCTCCGCTGACTGGCTAAGAGAGAGCTCCTGGGCCTGTGGAGTCGCAGCCCCGAACTGCGCTGGCTGCGAGGACGGCCTTCTTGTTCCAAGCGTCCACCAAGTGCCCGCGGGCACAGCTCCGCTCCGACACCGTGCTGGGCGGGCAGCCACACGGGGCCCACACGACTGAGAGGCCACAATCTACGGGGAACAAAACTGGAGGTCTGCTCCCCAATAGGTTAGACCTGTTCTTCTCTTAACTTTTTACTTGAAGGACTTCTGGACGCGTGGGAAGCTGTTAAGACCGGCAGTGCCCGTGTAGACTTCACCCCACTTCCCTCACGGCGACGGCTCACCCGTCACAGGGGAGCACCCGTCACAAGGGAGCACCGTGGCCGTGCGGCAGAACTCATCCGGGCCCCAGGCTCAAGCTCCCGAATCGTACTCCGAAGGCTTGTCCGTAAAGGTGTGGACAAGCTCCCAGGCTCAGGCTTACCACGAGGCACGTCCCAGGAGACTGCTCAGCTGGCCCGGGAGCACTCTCTGGTGCCTCAAGCCAACTCTGACCAGCTCTCTGTTCTCAGTCCCCCCCCACCGCCCCCTGAATCTCACATCTGCCTTTTTATCCCCTGTTCTTTGGGTGACGGCAGACCAGAGACTTCTGGGGCTGCTCTGGTTTTGAAAAGGCTGCCTGCGGGAAGGGGACAGAAATAGGTTTCAGGAGGGAGGGAGGCGCTCTGGGGGCAGGAGAAAGAGCGACGATGTTAAATCCCAGTGGCAAGGGAGCGCGGCGAACCCAGGGAAGGCAGGACCCACGCGGACCCACCTGGGCGCGGGGCGTTCGGGGCTCTGAAAACACAGGTGGGAACCACCGGGGCACGGGCTTCCAGAAAGGGTTGACTTGCTATGCCTATATGAGCTGAGCGATTTATCACACGGACTGTGTCCCCCGGTCATGCGTGTAGGAGTCACGAATCCCCAAATGGTCACACCCTCCTCTTCTCCACCCCTACATCTCTCAGGGAGGGTTCTCGCCCACCTAGCCAGGGGGCTGCACCGTGGCCTGGGAGCCCAGAAGAGGGAGCCGGTCTGTCCCAGTCCGGATGTTTCTGGGAACGTGACCTGAAGTCCTGGAAGGCAGCGGTCGGTAAAGGAAGGGCAGCCCGAGGCAGGCGGGCATTCCGCATCCCAAGCGGGCTGGCTCTCGCTAAGGGCCCGGGCGAGTGCCCGAGTGCCCAAGTGCCCTGGGTGGATCAGAAAGCAGAGGCCCGCCCTCGCCAACCGCCTCTCACCTTTCTCGCCATGATGAGGCCGGAGGGTCTGTGTTGGACCTTGGTGACCACCCCGCCGTTCCCGGCCCCCAGTTCCGAGATCCTTTCGAAGTCATCGTCCTTGAGCTCTCCGACCTTGGCCTTCTGGGTGAGGAAGGCTTCTAGACGCTTCTTCTGCTGCTCGTCGAGTTCAAGCTCTGCTAGCTTCTTCTGGAGGTCCACCAAGTTTGCTCTGCAAAGACCCCAAGGGCAAGGGCTAGCCAAGAACATGCAAGCTACAGAGAGATGACCTGGCTCAGCCAGGCTCACCGTGTGGCCGCCGCATGCCAGGCCCCACGCGTGTGGCTGGAAGGACGCGGGAACAGATCAGACCCAAGTACTGTGCAGAGGACTCTACCCCCTCCCTGAGGACGGGCTCTTATTATGTTGCTCTGAACATTAAGCATTTATACACACAAACATTCCTGGAGCCAGTTAGTAAAACAACCAACCACGTACTCGGCACTTTATTGGGTGATTCAAGGAATTTTCCAAGGGATTTTGACAATAAGGCAATTTCACTAATGCCTTGACTTTAAACCAAATCTTGGGAGTAAAAAGCAGCTCCCTGTAAGAGGTGGGCAGACATTAGCTCAACGCACACAAGGACTAACACAGTGCTGTGCAAAAGAAACCGAACAGGGGGTGCCCAGGGGGCTCAGTCGGTTAAGTGTCCGACTTCAGCTCAGATCATGATCTCGTGGTTCGTGAGTTCGAGCCTCGAGTTGGGCTCTATGCTGACAGCCTGGAGTCTAGAACCTGCTTCAGATTCTGTGCACCCGCCTCCACCCCGTGCCCCTTCCCCACTTGTGCTCTCTCTTGCAAAAATAAACATAAAAAAAAAAAAAAAGAATAAAAGCCACACGTGCAAGTTATTTTATTTTACATGTGTGCAATTAAAAATATTTTAGCAACATTAAAAAAAATATACCTTAAAAATAGATCAGGTAATAGTAATTTTAACATGTTTGACTTAACCCAACAAAAATACAATTTTCAGGGGCACCTGGGTGGCTCAGTTAAGCGTCCGACTTCGGCTCAGGTCATGAGCTCACAGCTCGTGAGTTCGAGCCCCGTGTCAGACTCTGTGCTGACGGCTCAGAGCCTGGAGCCTGCTTCGGATTCTGTGTCTCCCTCTCTCAAATATAAATAAACATTTTTTAAAAAATTAAAAAAGAGGGGCGCCTGGGTGGCGCAGTCGGTTAAGCGTCCGACTTCAGCCAGGTCACGATCTCGCGGTCCGTGAGTTCGAGCCCCGCGTCAGGCTCTGGGCTGATGGCTCGGAGCCTGGAGCCTGTTTCCGATTCTGGGTCTCCCTCTCTCTCTGCCCCTCCCCCATTCATGCTCTGTCTCTCTCTGTCCCAAAAATAAATAAAAAAGCTGAAAAAAAAAAATTAAAAAAAAAAAAAAATTAAAAAAGAAAGGAAGAAAGAAAGAGAGAGAGAAAGAAAGAAACTCCTGTTCCAGGGGTACCTGGGGGGCTCAGTCACTTAAGCATCCGACTTCACCTCAGGTCATGATTGTACCATTCCCGAGTTCGAGCCCCACATCAGGCTCTGTGCTGACAGCTCAGAGCCTGGAACCTGCTTCAAGTTCTGTGTCTCCCTCTCTCTCTGCCCCCTCACCTGTTTGCTCATTCTCTCTCTCTCTCTCTCTCTCAAAAATAAACATTAAAAAAATTTTTTTTAATAAAAAAATACAATTTTCAACATGAAATCAATACGAACCGATTAACGAATACTTATTTTCTTCTTTTTCATTTAAAATGTTTGGCACCTGGAACGCGTATGATACTAACTACTCCATCTCCCCTGAATCTGGATAAGCCACGTTTCAAATACTGGCTGTGGTCAGGGGCTTACTGGACCAGACAGGGAGGGTACCTGAGAAAAGTCTCTAAAGGAGAATGGGCCACCTCAGGTGGTCCATGGCGATCAATTCTTTTTTTTTTTTTTGCGAGAGAGCACAAGCTTGAGAGAGAGCAAGCAGGGGAGGGGCAGGAGGGAGAGAATCTTAAGCAGGCTCCGTGCTCAGCGTGGGGCCCAATGCATGTCCCCACGACCCTCAGATCATGACCTGAGCTGAAATCAAGAGTCAGACGCTCAAACGGGCGCCCCCATCAATTTCTGATGGCCTTTAAGCCAAGGTTGATCACCCCCATAGAGGAGACCTCATTGAGGGGTTCAAACAGGGAATGAAAGGGAGACTAGAAATTTCTCAGGAACCTTCCAATCCCTCAACTGACCGCAACGAGCCTGGAACTCAGAGGCCTGAGCAAAGGGGCACAGGCTGGGAACGAGGTGGTCTGCGGCTGGCCGGGCAATGCCATCTGGGCCGGTGCTGCAAAGAAGCTGCTAGAAGGCAGGGGGCTACCTGCCCCTGGGTATCAGAGCTTTGCAAACCCCACCCTGTTTTGTTCTCCAGATCCTCCTGGGAGGCGGGGATCTTGTAGTCCTGGCCCACGCAGGAGGGAACAGGCTCAGAGAGGTTAAGTAATTTGCCTGAGGGTTACAGGGCACGGACGTGGCAATGCCTGGAATCAAACCCGTGTCCTGCGCGATTGCAAAGCCCCTGCTCACGGCCCCGAGCCAGGACCATGGGCCTGAGCAGGTGCTCCCTGAATGCCTGGTTAACAAGCGCCTGGATGAGGAATGGCTGAGAAGGACCGATGGACAGAGAGGAGAGGAGGCATAGCAATGAGCATACGCGACATGACTCCTTCCCGTAGAGTTAAAGAGGCAGCTTTTGAGGCCAGACTCTGCGAGGTCTCTGGCATTGCCCTGTGATATCTAAAATGCATTCTGGAGTCAGCTGATTAATCCATTTTAAATTTAATAGCAACTCAGCTGTGGTTATTTAAAAAAAAAAAAAAAAAACACTGGAATTCCAATGGCTGGCTTCCTCTACCGGGGGGAATTCTGGAAGGGATGGAAATCAGAAACCACGGTAAGAGGCAGAGAAGGGAGTATGAAGAAGGCGCTCTCCTGTGAGAAGCAGGAGCAGTAGGTTTTTGAAAGTAAGGAACACATCCCCACGTCGAGCCGCAAACTCAGAGCCAGGAAAAGATGTCAGCTTTTGCACACACAGCCACCAAGACTCCCTCCCCCGGGGCCCAGAGTGCCAAGTCCCCCGAGAGGTGCCCAACATGCAGTTCACCCATCACACCCGGTTCTCACTGGGTCACACCACAGGCACAGCAAACAGACCCCAGCTAGGGGCCTCTGGAACCACCCTGCCTCTCTTTAGCGTGGGGAACAGGAGTGGGGACTTGTTCTGTGGCCAAGGGGTCACCCTGGCTTGACCTCACGAGCACGTGCCCCTCACACAATACGACTCTGCTACCTTGAACCCCCACGGTCCCAGATGCTCCTTTCTGTCCCCCAAGTCCCCTCGTCTGCCTCAGCGTCTGCAAGGCTCCAGCCCCCAGAGGCGGTGGCTCCCCGCCCCCCCCCCCCAGGATCCGGCAGCTGAACCTCACTACCCGGGGACCTTCTCCCCAACTTCACTACTCAGGAACGCCTACCCCACGACCTCACTACTCAGACCCTACCTCCCCCCGCCCCCCAACCTCATTACTCAGGGCCCCAACACCCCATCCTCTCCACTCAGGACCTTCTCCCGCTGACCTCACCACTCAGGACCCTGCATCCCATCCTTTCCACTCAGGGACCTCCTGCCACGACCCCACTACTCAGAATCCCCCACCCCAACCTCTTCACTCAGGGGACCCCCCCCCCCCCCCCACCCCCCCCCCAGGGCCCAACACCCCATCCTCTCCACTCAGGGACCCTCTTCCCGCG
>NW_026059532.1:0-52186 GCF_023721935.1 Panthera uncia
AGCTTTTTATATCTGATATATATAGCTCTTTTAATGTTTTTTTTTTTTTCTATTGTAAGTTGAATTATATACGTAAGGCCTTTTGCCATATCCTTAGATTCCTTTGCAAATGAAGATTTCCTTCACAGGTGTTTAACACCTTATTTAATTCAGGATTTAAAGTGAGTAATTCCCATCACTTATATTTCATTCTCTGTGTTCAGTCTGGGGTTCCTTTACCTTTGAAGCCATTGCTTCTTTTTTCCCCCCCAGTTTAAATTTTTTTTTAATGTTTATGTATTTTTGAGAGAGAGAGAGAGGGCCCGCGAGCGCAGGGGAAGGGCAGAGAGAGGGAGACACAGAATCCAAAGCAGTCTGCAGACTCTCAGCTGTCAGCGCAGAGCCCGACATGGGGCTCGAACTTGTGAACCGTGAGATCATGACCTGAGCCAAGGTCGGACGCCTAACCAATTGAGCCACGCAGGCGCCCCTCTTGTCCCCCCAGTTTATATCTCATAGGCAATCTCAGGGAAATAGAAGTTTTATTTTCTTTAATGTTTATTTTTATTTTAGAGAGAGAGAGACAAGAGTACAAGCAGGGGAGGAGCAGAGAGAGGGAGACACAGACTCTGAAGCAGGCTCCAGGCTGTGAGCTGTTAGCACAGAGCCGGACACGAGGCTCAAACCCACCAACTGTGAGATTATGACCTGAGCTGAAGTCAGATACTTAACCGAGCCACCCACCCGAAAAGTTTTATTTTGACATAAAGTGTAGAGAAAAGGAATCTTCAACCCGTGTTTTTTTTTTCCAGTCATGTAATAATTCAGTCTTAATCTTCAAAAGAATAATTATCTCAGATATTTATAAACTCATTGTTCTACTCACATAGAAGCTTACTTCTCAGATGCAGTTAGTCTCAGTATTCGAGGATATTTCCTCTTGCAATGAAGAAAGGAGTGGTGAAATGCGAAAGCAAGTTCATTTAGTGATAAAAGGAACATGTAGACATTGTTCTAGAGTCGAGACGCACCATCAGCCATTGAAACTGCAACACGTATGGTTATCATCTGTGTTCAGAATGATGACCCTGGCTGGGAACACAGTGAATGATTATAAAATAAATCCTGTTCCACATACTTTATTAAGTTATTTTTGGATTATTTTCAACAGCATATGAAACAGGATTTTCTGAATAGACTTGTCTTGAACGTGCCTGGATGAAAACTATAATTTTCTTCATACCCCTTTGTGTGGTTATGTGCTTTTTGTAACGGGGACTTGCTTGAAAGATTAGAATAATGTAATCCATGTGCCAACTCTCTCTGGATGACAAAGGAGTGACTTTTTAATTCAGTTGATTTAGATTCTGCTCATTTGGGGAAGTTACTATGCCATTTTAGGGAAATAACCGTACAGGATTAAAATAGTGAGGATATAAACATGTGAGGTGAATTGTATGGTATGTAAATTATATCTCAATTAAGCTGTTAATTAAAATAAGCTTAAGAAGTGGAAATCCAGGCAAAGGGGAAGCATAGCATTTGTGTATATTTGTTTCTCAGAGGTTTATTGCCAGGCATTTAAAAGTCAGTGCTTGTTTAGAAGTAACTGTATTCGAAAAAGAAGTATTTTTTAATGTGCTTTCCCTGGGGTGGTTCTTCGTGGCTTTCCAGTATTATTTTATACACAGCCGCTTAATGATTAATCTTTGAGCCAATTCTGGATCTGAATGCAGTGACAAGATGTCCTCAGGTGATTTTATCATTGTTTCTGTGGGAGACACAGTAGAGAACAGGTAATTAGAAATAAGTAGAGAGTAGAAATGGTAAGAGGCGATGAGAAGAGGAGGAGAAATTTTAAAAAAATCTATGTTATTTTTTTTAGCTAAAGTTAGTGTTCCCGGCCAGTGAGTCTCGACAGAGACTCCTGTGGAGCTACATACGGACAGAAGTTTGTGGAAGAATTATGCGTTGTTCTGTTTCAGAGTGGCAGCTCCTAAATCATTGCTCAAACTACTTTTTGCTTCTTCCTCTGTTTTCCTTTGTTAGTACCAATTCCGATGGTAAAATATTTTAGTAATTCCTGTTGTTAAATATCAGTCTTCTGAACAGTTCTTTGAGCATTGCCCAGCACATGATGTGACTTACCCGGGTACTCTTAGTTCTGTTGTAATATTAAATTGCATTTTTATGTCTCATCTGCTAGGCATGGCATGTCACATATAGATGCAACAATTGAAGGAACTTCGGACGACATGACTGTTGTAGATGCGGCTTCGTTGAGACGGCAGGTATTTCATGTATAGACAAGAGAGAATCCTAAATTATATTCATACAGTATGTTACCGATACTTTTTAACATGTTACCATTTTCTCTCCTGTGGAACCCACGAATTATTTTATTTGTCCAGCTGTTTTTAATAAGCCATAATTGACTTTTCCATTTTGATTAAAGGTATGTTAAGCCACCATTTACACATTTTAATCAGCGTGAAACGGTGTTACCAAAATGGATGGGTACAATTCTGGCCACTAACAAAGACTCTCGGCATTTTAGCCAACGAGCATAGCCACTAGACTGCTCGTTTGACTTTTTGAGATGTGGAAGTCACTTTGGGGACCGGTGGTACGATGTTGGAGACTTCCGCTTTGGAAGTCACTGCTTCCGGTTTGCGCAGCGCGTCTATGAACGTGTTTCTCGTGTTCTGTCATAAGTCCTGCCTTGGCAGTGCAGTTGCATATGCACATTTTTAATATGCGGCCCCACGGCCTCTGGAATCACACAGACACACACACGTGGAGAAGGCGCAGGCAGCGTTGTAATTGTGTCTGTGCCGAACAGGCGTAGAGGAGACGTGAATGAAAGAAAGTATTTCTAAGATCAAGAAACTAAATATCTTGGCATTAGAATCAGTCAATATCGTTTTAAAGATTCAACATAACGATAATATGAAACAAATACTGCTTTTTTTCTCGTGAGTCTCGTTTATTTACTAAATGGATGCTGTGTCAGAAGGTCTCACGTATATTTATTTATACCTCGCCTGCTGAAGAAAGGGAGTTTCTCTGGCATTTGTCGTAGAATTCACAGTCAGACCAACAACCTTGCTTTCTGAGAGTACAGCAGGAGCTTCGGGGTTGTAACAACATCCATTCGATCCTTAGCTTAGAGGCTGAACTAGTAGCAGACAAAGATCGAGTCATTGTAAACAGGTCACACACGTCCTGTGACAAGTAGTAGAAAGCCAGGTGGGAAACCCAGCTTCCGAGACCAGGCGCAAGCACCGCATCTCGAGAAGATTCTACAGAGTTCACGTCTGTGACCCCGGCGGCAGGGGAAGCTCCCTCGGTCCGTTGCCAATTTGGAAACCCACCAGCCTGTACTCCATTCATCCTGGGATGGGGAACCCATGGGCCGCCTGGCTTCAAGAGAGAAAATGTAATCCACTCTCCATGTTAAAAAGCGGCCTTGGTGTTGCTGCTGCCCAGATAAAAATATCGTAACGACTCAAGATCAATGCCCCGTTTTTTTCATTGACGATAAGATGGATCGTTTAGTGTAAGAACATAGCATCCCGTGGCACCAAATAAGCCCCTCTCGTTGCGAGTGGTTGGGAAAAGGTGATTAACTCTAAGCACTATATTTATCTTTTTTTTACTGGCCCTAAGAGAAAAATGGCTCCTCAGCACTGATTAAAAAGTGACGTACCTTTCCAGGTTGTGAAAATGGTTATCTCTGCACCACTGTCCGTAGACTCCCATTCCCCCCCCCCCCCCCCCCCCCCCCCCCCCCAGGTTGGAGTTCTCGGTCCTCAAAATGCTAAGGATTCCACATTCTGTGAAAATCTCTTCCTTCACCTTCTCTAACATAATGATAGTAATCCCATAGAGCATTCATAGTGCTCTACAGAGCTCATTGTGTTTTTATACAGAAAGCAGATTGTGGGTTGCAGGTTGGCACGAAAGCCTGCCCCGGGAGTGCTCCCGCAGTTACCACCTGCAGGGGAAGGAGAGGAAGCAGGATGGGGCACGAGGGGAGTGTTGGGCTGCGGTGTCTGCACATGGCCAGCCTCACGAGGGGCCTGAGGCCGAGTGGAGCGGGCGGCCTGGGCCTTGAACCCCATTGTGAACCAGTTACTGGACGCACGCAGCTGCCCCAGGAAGGGAGCATGTGCTTAGGCAGGGCAGTCGTTCAGCCCAGGGCTGTCCGTGGTAGGGATCAGCAGCCGAGGGCAGTGCTGTCAACGAGAGAATTCCTAGCCTTTCAGCCCTTGAAGGGTCCGGGTGACAGAGCACAGGGCCCGCCACAATAGGCTGTTACGAGATCCCATCAGGAGCTCAGCGGACAGGGAAGGCAGTTAACGCAGGCTAAAGATGAGCAACTGAGGCCGAGTGACAGAAGCTTGTAGAAGGAGCAGAGACAGGAGCTCATCCTGCTGTGCTGCACCTGCCTCGGTGTGTGCTTGGTCCCCCCTGTCGGAATTAGCTGTCAGCGTGCCACGGTTTCCTCACCTCACACTTAATCGAGGAAGGACGGAAAGTACACTCTTTTCTGACTCAGAAATTTGGAGAAGGGAAAGGGAGAAGATTATCTCGGAATTGAAGCTGTCTTGGGTGACATTTTTTCTCTATAGGGTTCATTTTGCTCCAAGTGTTTATCAGAATTCTTTTGACAAGTCCTGCTACTTCCTGAGACTCTGATTGCTCCTTGCACTAAAGCTTCTATTTGGTTTGTTGTCGTTTGTTTTTCACTTAGATAATCAAACTAAATAGACGTCTACAGCTTCTAGAAGAGGAGAACAAAGAGCGCGCGAAGAGAGAAATGGTCATGTATTCGATTACTGTGGCGTTCTGGCTGCTTAACAGCTGGCTCTGGTTTCGCCGCTAGAGGTAACCTCGGCTCTGGAAAATTCTGTCTCAACAGCTGGAAACATAAAGAACTTGCAAACTTCTCTGTTTCTGTGTTTGCATTGTATGCCGTTTTATAGTCCGTGCCCTGCCCGTGTATTTCTTCCAGAAAGGAGGGGGGAAGGGCTGATAACTCGGGGAAGTAAAGGCCCATTGTCTCCCTCCGCTGTGGTCACTGTCGCGCAGTTCTGCAGTAACACGCGCACACTTCACATTCTCCCTTTGCATGTTTTGTAAATAGGCTCCAGTTTGTTTTTCTTTAAGGGAAATGATTTTTGCCTCATCAGTCCGCACAATTAATTCTCTGAATGGGAAAGAGAGTGCATAGTGAGTGGAGTTAGAGAAGTATCTGTAAAAGAAGACTAGTCCTTTATTTTGTCCTGTTTCTCAAACGCGATTAAGTGAAACAGTTCCGTCAATAGACATTTTTGCATCCACACTTCAGCGTCCGCGCTTCCATAGTCATGGTCTGGTGTCAGGTTTAATGAAGTCAAGGCGCCTCGTGTTTTACAGTCACCTTCGTTAAAATAATTCCTGACATTTCCAGCAGTTTATCTAATACATGTGTAAAATGTGCATTCTTATTTTTATTTTAATTTTGCAGATGGTTTTCTATAAAGTATGTTTTTACTAAGCCCCGTGTGAATGATTTAAAAAACCACAGAATAAGGTACAAATGTAGTGTATTTAATAAACTGTCAACGAAAGCAACGGTTGTCTGTCAAAAAGTTTTATTTCATCATGCTGTGCCGTGAGCGATGTCTTCTATCATATTACCGTTAATGAACGCAAGTCTTCCCGCCTCAGGAGCAGGAAATGCAAGTAATGACTTTGCAGGTAGCAAGGACCTCCCGTGCTTCCTTTCGGGTCTCCGTCCCGGCAGCGGGAGGCGCTGGTCGCATTACAGGTGGTTACGTAAGTCGAAGGATCTGTAAAGTGGTTCGGATGAAAACAACTTGAGTTGTGTCTGCTTTTTCTGTTGTAGTTTTTAGCCAAGATGCACGATCTCAGGGGATTTAAATGCACCAGTGAAACTAAATCCTGGGACCCTTTAGCTCTCCCAGTTTTTCATCCCTGTTTTGCATTCAGAAACAGATAGGATTTTAATTAGACGTGGGGCTCTCCACATGTCTTCAATATCTTTCTACCCAGGCCATCAATTTCAGGAAAGGCAGTTGAAGGAAATTCCTTAGATAGATGTATTTAATGTTTGTGTTCTTGTTTCTCCCCCGTCCTTCCAAAATAAAATACCTGGCGGGAGGGCACCTGACTTGGGAGGGCGCCTGGATGGCTCAGTCATCTAAGTATCCAACTCTTGATTTCAGCTCTGGTCATCATCTTGCAGTTCGTGAGTTTGAGCTCCACATCGGGCTCTGCGCTGACAGTGTGGAGCCTGCTTGGGATTCTCTGTGTCTCTGTCTGTCTCTGTCTCTGTCTCTCTCTCTCTCTCTCACTCAAAAACAAATAAACATTTATTTTTTTTAAAAAAATTTTTTTTTAACGATTTTATTTATTTTTGGGACAGAGAGAGACAGAGCATGAACAGGGGAGGGGCAGAGAGAGAGGGAGACACAGAATCGGAAGCAGGCTCCAGGCTCTGAGCCGTCAGCCTAGAGCCCGACGCGGGGCTCGAACTCACGGACCGCGAGATCGTGACCTGAGCTGAAGTCGGACGCTTAACCGACTGAGCCACCCAGGCACCCCAACAAATAAACATTTAAAACAAAAAACAAAACAAAAAGGTACTTGGAGGAAGCATTCTTCTCTTCCTAGAATTTATCATGAGTTTGATGACAAATTTTTTTTTAACCTATGAAAATCTTCTGACTTTTATAATAGCTTAATGATGTGATTATATTAATTCTAGCTGTGTGTGTGTGTGTGTGTGTGTGTGTCAGTCACAAGGTAATTTCTGAGTGATCCAGTTGAAACCACAAAAATGATAAAAAACGATGGATAAAATTAGTACTTCTTTTGCTGGACAGGCATGAAAAGGATTCTGCTTGGGCCAAAAATGAAATACAAGGAGGCATTCCAGGAGATCAGCACAAAAGCTGGGTTTTTTTCCCCTGTTGATTTTTACCAAATCCTGGAGACCTAGAACTTTCTCCTTTAGTGGCTGTGCAGGGGGCAGGAGATAACAGTTCCGTGTCTTGGGCACAGGATCCCTGCATGAAGCTGGGACCTCAAAAGACAACCTTCCCCCCCCCCCCCGCCAGGGAAAGGGAAGACGGGAAATCAACTTCCCATCCAGCTTTCGCCTTGTCACAGATCTAAAAACCAGAAGCGCTTGAATCAGTCCAAAGCCAAGCTCCATTATGCCAGCCTCCCTCGCCTGGAGGTTGCTCACCACTGTTAGAAGGTGGATTTGGAGTTGAGAGGAACAAATCCATTCCTGGTCAGGAGGGTCAAGAAACACTTCTTAGGTGTTTGAGCTGAGCCTCGAAATGCATGCATATACACGCAGTGATTTCAACAAGCAGAGAATGAGGAAAGGATTCCTGGTGCAGGGAAAGTGGCAGGAGTGTAGTCAGGCCAGGCGTACAGAGGTCAGCCCCACGCTCTAGTACAGTGAGCATGTTCCACTGCCTTCAGAGCACTGTTCGGAGGTGGGTGGTAGGTGGTGGTTGGGGTTTTTTTTCCTACTTCTGGGAATCCTTGTCGATGCAGTAGCGGGTTATTTACACTTTGAGGGGTAATTTTATGAAAATGTATTTGCCAGAGAGCTCTCCTTCCTTTCTTGAATGAATGTTTTGTAGCGTCTCAATTACAGTGATACTGAAATTGCACTGTCTTTCCTGGGCCTCAAACTCAAAAAAGGTTTAATTCACCATAACTGCTATTTACTTACAACGTGTTACTGTGTCACGAAGTAGACACTCGCGTGTGCACGCCCTGACCCCTGCGGTAAGCGGGTACAGCAGGAAGGCCGCAGGCTCTGACCGTCTGTAAGGAGTTGACCGTCCCGTGGAGAAGGAGGGGGTAAGCCTCTTTAAACAATTAGAGGATTATAAAATGATCTTCTGGAGGGGTGCCTGGGTGGCTCGGTTGGCTAAGCATCTGACTCTTGATTTCCTCTCAGGTCATGATCTCACGGTTTGGGAGTTCGAGGCCCACACCTGGCTCTGCCGTGGCAGCACAGAACCTGCTTGGGATTCTGTCTCCCACTCTCTGCCCCTCCCCTATTTGCTCTCTCTCTCTCTCTCTCTCTCTCTCTCTCAAAATATATTAAAAATAAGTAAAAAATAAAATTTTATTGAAGAGGAACTTGGGATATATGCTGAAGGATAAGGGAGAGGAGAGTGTTTTGCTGTGGATACAGCCAAAAAAAAGTTTAAAGACTCCGAAACAAGATTGAACATGGGATAAAGTGAAAAAGAATGGGTGAGCTTTGCGAGTGACTACGTGTGTGTGTTACATACATGCATGTGTAAGTGTAGGTACCAGAACAGAGATGCCATGGTCCCCAAAAGATGCTTAACCTCAGGTGGTCTTTGCTGTAGGCATGTAATCCAAGGGAGTCGTTCCCACAAGACTCAAATAGCCACGAGTACTGCCAACCATTCTTTCTTTTGCTCTCAAACGAGAGGCTTAAGTCTCTGTCTTCGTGTCCCTGTGGAGAACTGGGGTCATCCCACCCATCTCCGGGGTGATGAGAAGATTCTGCGCACCACCGCTGACCCTTGTACTGTCCGGTCCGGTGAGCGGTCACGTTCGTTTTACTTGTGTCCTAATTTTATGGCAATTAGCAGGTTGACGCTCATTCAGTCAGCATTGACTCTCCCCAAAAGCTGAGTACGAAAGGTGAGATCCACTCGTTCACTCAACAAAATATTTACAACGGCCCCACCTTGCATCAGGCACTGTACTTGCTACTGAGGATACCAGGAGTGAATAAAAGAGACATATCTCGGGTCCCATGGAGCATATGGTGTTGGGGGGCGGGGGGCGGGGGGGGGGCGGGGAGTGAAACGTAAAAAGCCACAAATAAAAGTGCTGTTGCCATCGTGATGAGTAGTATCGGTGACGGAATGCTAAAAGGGAGAGTCAAGGGAAATCTTCATTAGGTGGTGAGGGAAGGCCCCTGAGAACAAGTTGATGGTTGTGCAGAAATCTTTTTTTTTTTTTTCAAGTACAGTGATATTTTTTATTTATTTGTTTGTTTGTTTGTTTGTTTTTGGTTGTGCTGCAATCTTAAGAATGAAGAGGGTGCAGCCGGAGAATATATGAGTGGGGGCCGGGGGCTGGGCAGAGGACCGGCCCTGCTAAGGCTCCGAAGCGAGAAAGAGCTAACGAGAGCTAAGTGAGAGCTAAGAAAGAGCTAAGCGAGAAAGAGCTAAGTGGTTGAGAACGACACAGTTCCTGTCTCTTACATTTTCCGGCGGGAACACACACACAACATTTACGTTCTGTTGTGACAAGTATGATGACCGTGGTTTGATAAGTGCTACCTTGGTTGGAATCCTGTGCCCTGGGAAGGCTTTCTGGAGTAGGAGATACTAAAGCCAGACCTTAAGGATAAATAAGCATATGTGGGGGCGTGGGGAGAGGGTCTTTATGCAGCAGACAGAACCAGAAAGAAATGCCTGTGTGTTCTTGATGTTACCAGTTGGGGATGGGGACGGCTATAATATAGGTATTGAAAATTATTTCTAGAACCTGAAGCCCAGTAAACATACATAATTGAAATCAAATGCAGGAATGATCACATTCAGAAAATGGGATTTTTAGTTTTATCTGTCTTACAACATTTTAATATGGTACGTGCATGGTTTTGTTATCGTGTCTCTTAAAGACTGGCATATATAGAAAGCAGCTTTCGAAAGACTGGTTTTTTTCTAGGCATTTATTTTCAAGCGTGAAAGAATACAAACGGGAAAAGAGAAGAATGTAATGGATTGCGATACACCTGTCACCTAAATATAACAATTAACATTTTTCCATTGCTTCATTTTTTGGCTGAAGTATTTTAAAAACATGACATTTCGGGGCGCCTGGGTGGCTCAGTCGGTTAAGCGTCCGACTTCAGCTCAGGTCACGATCTCACGGTCCGTGAGTTCGAGCCCCGCTTCGGGCTCTGGGCTGATGGCTCAGAGCCTGGAGCCTGCTTCCGATTCTGTGTCTCCCTCTCTCTCTGCCCCTCCCCCGTTCATGCTCTGTCTCTCTCTGTCTCAAAAATAAATAAACGTTAAAAAAATTAAAAAAAAAACAAAAAAACAAAAAAACATGACAGTTCCCCCCAAACATGTACATATACATTTTTTAAAAAAATAACATTCACGGGGATACCTGGGTGGCTCAGTCAGTTACGCATCCAACTTTGGCTCAGGTCGTGATCTTGCGGTTTATGGGTTCAAGCCCGATATTGGATTCTGTACTGACAGCTCAGAGCCCGAAGCCTGCTTCAGATTCTGTGTCTCCCTCTCTCTCTCTGCCCCTCCCCTGCTCGTGCTCTCTCTCTCTCTCAAAAATGAATAAACATTTTAAAAAATAATAAAAATAAGAACACTCATGTAAATCTACATTTTTTCAAAAACAAGAACATTTTCTGTACAACCGTTAAACCATTGTCACACCTAAAAATATTAGCAATAATTGTTTAAGAACATCACTGAAACCAGTTCTTATTTATTTCTTTATCCATCCATCTACGTGTCTATTAATGTTTATTTTGAGAGACAGCATGAGTAGGGGAGGGGAGGGGTCAAGAGAGAGAGAATCCTAAGCAGCCTGTCCACGCAGAGCCTGGCATGGGGCTCACTCTCAAGAACCGTGTGATCATGACCTGAGCTGAAATCAAGAGTAGGAGGCTTAACCGACTGCACCACCCAGGTGCCCCCTATTTATTTTTTTAAGTAATCTCTATGCCCAACGTGGGTCTCGAACTCACAAGTCCCAGATCAAGAGTCGCACACTCACCGACTGAGCCCTCCAGGCATCGCCCCCCAAACCAATCCTTGTACACGTCTCCCCAGTTATCCCTGATAGAGTCCGCAAGATGCATTTCATTGAATCAGGCCTCTTAATCTAGAGTAGCACCCTCTGCCCATCACGCCTTTTATTCTCCCGTATATTTTCTTGTTGAAAACGGGGCTATTGTCTTTTCAATGCCCCACCTTTGGGGTTTGTCCTAGTGTGTCCTCTTCCCCATATTGTGAGCTAGAAATTAGGTCTAAAAACATTCAGGTTGTCTGTTTATTCTTTTTTTTATTTCAAGTATAAAGAAATATAGTAAAACAAGTTCTATATTTTCACTTCCAGGACAACTGTTCCTTCCTGTCCTCCCTCCCTCCCCACCCCCTTTCCTTCCCCCTCTTTCCCTTCTCCCTCCACACACAAGAATATAGTCCTTAAAAATTCAAATAGTACAGAAGTACCGAAAGCTACAAAACAAACTGAAAACTTCTCTCCGCCTTTCCTCCAAGTCAACCACTGATGATTGCTCTTGCTTGATACGTGAAAGGCTGATTTTTTTTTTCTTTTTTAACCACCTCAAAGGTGACTTTTGGCCTAAAAAGGTTGCTGTAGCTTCCTAGACGCATTCCGCTATTGAACTTCTGAAAGAGTGTCTTTCAAACGCAATCCCCAGATGATTCAAACTGCTAAGATTCCCACCTGATTGCCACAAAACTACACAATCCTGCTTCTCCGATTAGTGACTCCACACAGACAGCCGAGAAGACCGATGGCCATCTGACTGAGCCCACACATGAGCTCGAGAATCCCCACGAGCAGCAGGCCCAAGAACACTGAAAAATGGATCATCCTGTGTCTGTTTTCTTTAGAACTGAAGTTCAAGCTATAGCGTCCACCATCACTGGCCCTGGTGCCACTGAGGGTGGGATCAGTGACCTCAGCAGGAGCCACGCAGGACTCTCTGAAGAACCACTGTAGATCGAAGGATTCTGGATGGATGTTGCTGAAACGCAAGAAACGAGAGAAGATATTCAGGAATATCACCATGAAGAAAGAATGCAGCATCGTGCTGTTTCTTACACTCACAGAAAAGGACGAGTATAATAAAACACAAGTACCTCGAGGGGCACCTGGGTGGCTCGGTCGGTTAACCGTCGACTTTGGCTGAGGTCGTGATCTCATGGTTTGTGAGTTCAAGCCCCGCGTCGGGCTCTGTGCTGACAGCTCAGAGCCTGGAGCCTGCTTCCGATTCTGTGTCTCCCTCTCTCTCTGCCCCTCCCATGCTAATGCTCTGTCTGTCTCTCTCTCTCAATAATAAATAAACATTAAAACACACACACACACACACACACACACACAACTACTTTGAAATACTGTGCCCAAAAACTATAGCTAAGTTTGAGGTTTCTGGTCATGAGTCCATGTACTGTGATAGCTACAAAACTTTCGTTGATTATATAGCCCATCATTCTATAGCGCCTGCTCTTAGGTTGAACCATATGAAATTTGCTATGTCAGAAATGGTTGAATATTCATCTCCTGTGGTTCAACCTAATTATACAGGCATTCTACTTGCTAAAGACATGCAAATCAAGGAGGCACCTCTTTCGTGGAGCTCAATCCTTCGTGCAAAACTGCAATGATGTATCTGCTCTTAAGCGAGATGTGCAACTTCTGCTGACAAAAGGCATGTTCAGTATGTCTGATTACCATCCATCCGTGCCCACTGTAACCAGGTCTGGAAAATGAGAGCTTCTAGCCCTACCACGAACCGTCCTAAGATGATGTTTCCTCAGTTTACTATGGAGTAAGGCTAAGTGTTCTTAGACAGTTTGCATTTCTGGATCCCAAAGCTGACATTTATCCGGGGAAGATGACAGTATTTTCAGCGCATAGAATAGGCGTGTGCTTTCTGCGGTTTGCCAGCAAGTGTAGGATCGCTCTTGTAACTGTTTACTCTCTGTAACTGTCTGTGTCCCCAACTAGAGTGACTCTTATCTGCAGAGCTTAGCCTGGTGTATGCTGACTTGTCCTCTCCGAAGGACTAAATGTGCACAGCACCTGTGCCTACAATCTCTGATTTTAAACTTCGGATCTATTAGGAAACGGAATGTTTTTGAATTTTGATTCACGGCAACTGCAGTCTGCAAATTTTGAGAGATTTTTATTTTTTATTTAAAAAAATTGTTAATGTTTATTTTGGAGAGAGAGACAGAGGGCAAGCAGGGGAGGGGCAAAGAGAGAGGGAGACACAAAATCTGAAGCAGGCTCCAGGCTCTGAGCTGTCAGCACGGAGCCTGATGTGGGGCTTGGAACTCATGAACTGTGAGATCATGACCTGAGCCGAAGTTGGAGGCTCAACCAACTAAGCCACGCAGGTGCCCCCGAGAGATCTTTATTTTTTAATGTAGCAAGATAAGAGGAAATGAGGGGGAAATTTTTTTTCACATAATTCCAAAAGCGAATTCTGATTATTTTCCAAACTGAGGAACCTATAGGTAACTGATGGATTAGGTTGTTCTGTTCTTCCAGTTTTACAAATTCAGTGCTTAGATTCAGGCACAGAACCATCTTACAAGACTGAAATGAGCCATTTACAAGTAACTTCAGTGTTGTGGCTGTAGGCGTTAAAGTGGATTCATTCCCGTGCCTACGGTATATTTATAGTAAGTGCATGAATCTTTTGACTGCTTTGTTTCTTTTAGGGCTTATAAGGAAGGTTCTAGATTTTATGTGTTGTGTTTTTAGTCAACTTTTTAAATTATAAAGGTAACATACGCTTAGGACTTAGACATTTAGTTAGTTCAGAAGTGTAGAAAGTCAATGCTCCCTTCACTTCCCCAGGGCATCTTCCGTTACCATTCTCCAAAGATCAAAGCTAAATTTCTGGCGTATATTTCTCGGAATTCTTGATACACATACACCTAGGCAGCCACGGATTTTTAAAAGACCAGGATGAGCCATCTGAGGCAACTACTCCTTTTAGACAGGATCACCCCCAAAGCATTCTGAACGTAGTGGTTCCTCCGTTTCTGTGAGATTGTGCCAATCGGGGAAAATGTGCTAAATCCCTAAGAGTGTGTGTCCCAGCCACGCCATCAAAGAACAACGTGGGCCCCATGTCAACACCACACTCTTCTCGTGTAACTAGCTGCAGCATGTAAGAGAATCCGTGAAGATCAGGTGACTCACCTTAAGTTGTTGAATGAAAATTCACAACTGGAAGTGCTGTTCACTTGAGAGTTACAAATGAGAGGGCCTTCCGAGAGAGCCCGGAGAGATACTAACATGCAGTACACAGCACCAATGACTGTGATCACATTCAGAAGTGATGACAGAAGCATCTGAAAAACAAAGGAGGCGCCGACCGGCATATGTTCTTACACGTTTGCTCCTGGTCTGTTTCAAGTCTCAGCATCACGTGCAGGCTTCGGTTCAACTGCTGCTGTTCCCCGGCCACCCCGCAGCCCCAGGTCTTAAGATCTCGGTTTGCTTAGGTCTGAATTATAAAAGAACAAAGAGGGTGACGTCCCTGCCATTTGATTAGACTCACGAAAAGGTTGTGGGGCTTGCCACTGTCTCTGGGAACTCTGCGCTTTTGTATACCGGAGGCTTTTCCGTTTCAAGGGACCACTGAAATCTGGTACCTTCTCCCCGTTCTGTGTACTTTCTACTTCACAGAACCTTGACTACATCTTAAGCACACACATTTTGGTGTCTGGTCTCCTGACTCCCAAATCTTTCATCCAGATTTGGTCCTGATGCTGTGAGTGGCCCTGCATTGTGCAGGGATCAGTCAACAGTGTGGTGTTCGAACAGGGTTTAGGTGCTAGTACCATTCCTCTCCCCCCCCCCCCCCCCCCCCCCCCCCCCCCCCACCAACCCCGCCCCAAATTGTTGACAACCAAAGTGTCCTGGACATTGCCGAAGGTCACCTTGGCGGGGGCAGAACTGCCCCCCCCTTGGAGAACCATACTGTGTTTGAGACAAAGATTACAAGCCTTTAAGCATCTTTCATTTCATGAACGAGAGCCAGAGAAAGGAGAAAAAAGTGTGAAATTTGCCCATAGGAAATGTTACGGCCCAAGCGAAAGTTTGTATAGGTCTACCTTTTCCAAAAAGAAGCTCCATATTGTTTCAGTGATGTTGTTAGTCAATGATAATCACGACTTAAAGTCTACAGAAATGAAGGGAAGGGGTACATGTCCTTTTCCTTTGATGTGATAATATTGCCACTCCTAGAGGGTTTAGGAGACCTAATGCGTAAGCAGAATAAGCAGTTACCTACATAGTGTATGTTGTGGGATGTTGGGCTTTACATATATCATTTAGCCCTTTTAATAACCCCCCAAGAGATAGATACAATTATTCCCACTTCATGGATGAGAAAAGTATAATTCAGGGAGGTTGGTGAACTTGTCAGGATCTCACGGAAATGCTAGTGCTCGGGTTTTAATCACGACACCAAAATCCTTCCAGCCGAAAGCGAAGAATGATGGATTTGGAGTCTAATTCCAATCCGGATTCTTCTGTACTACTGTGGCCTGTGCAAGATGCTTCACTTGGTCATCAAGAAGTGCGCTGTTGATGTTTTAGGTCATTTATTATTTCTGACTTCTCATCGCTACAAAGGGGCCTGGCTTTAGAAAAGTGACTCTGGGGATCTGAATTTGCCCGAGTCGGGGTTCATTTAAATGACTCAGCAAAACCAAAGCATTTGGAAACAAAATCAAGAAGCGACAAAGGGAAGGAGCAAGGAACAGTTGAGTCGGGGGAGATAGTAGGAACAGTTAATACAGAAGCCAAGCCTTGGTGACCCCGTCTCCCACCCCAAGATCCAGCCTTTCTCACTTTTATGACGCTTTGGTCTTTTCTAGACTTGGAAGATGCCTGGTCTGACTTAAACGCAGGCTTCCCATAGCTGCCACCAAGTGAGAAAAGTGCTTAGGAACACTCTATTGCATCTAGTCAATATAAGCTGGAAATTTTAATTAAGTAGGCAGCCTCACTATCATTGATAGAACATGAGCAGTATTATTCAACACGCCCCTCCTCCACCACCGCCTTGGCACTCCAGAGTTCCTGCAGCTCGTTGGCACGTAATAATCTGTAATGTTGCTGAAGCATGACTTCCAGTGATTTTCAAGCACGGTGTGGGGGAGCAAAGCCTGGTGTGTTAAGCCCAACACCAGCGTGAAAGGCGTCTTGGTTATTCTGAACTCACTGCCCTCCAAGGACAAAGAAAAATGATCGTTGAAAAGATGACTAATTTGCCATTAAAGGATATGTCGGGGAACAAAAGATTCCTAATGGAAATATGATTGGAGAGAAAAATCTAGATAAGTGTTCTGACATTTTGGCGTTCAGGGATTTAGAAATATCTCAAGTGTCTTTCTTAAGAATGTAAGTACAATAGAGAGGTAATACAAAGTCAAACTGCAAATTATGATTTAAAAAGTACCAGAGGGGGGAAACTGAAAACTAATATATACTGAATACCTATAGTGTATCAGGAACAAAGATGGACTATAAACAATTAGAAAGTAATTATAAGCCTAGATAAATATCAAATGTCAAAAGGTAAATTTTAAAAATATAAATTTTCTGTTATGGATATAAATATGTAATACAGATATAGATATGTATGCTTTAAAAAACTGGTTCTCACCCCTGGGATCACAATTAGAATCACCTAGGGTATTTTTGAAAAATACTGAATCTCTGGGAGCCAGCTCAGCCAGGAATATTTACTGCGACTGCTTGTTTATTAATTGATCCCCCTTCCTTAGAGATTATTGGAAGCCCTCGGTGTTACTTAATAGCAATGGTCACGGCATAAATAGTGTAAAGATTGTGAAGTTTGGAGTCTGATGGATTTGGATGCAAATTCACCTACTGGCTACGCTGGCAAATTATTTCCTTTCTCTGAGGATCAATTTCTCGGTCAGTGAAACAGAGATCATAATACTTCCCACTTAGTGCCTTTGAGAGCATTAAATAAGAATATCGAGTTGGAAGTGTTCTGAGCGTAGTAACAGAAAGTTAATAAGTATTAACTTCCTTTACTTTTAACTTACCTACAATTTTGTATATAATAGGTACATACTACACGTTTGAGAAAATATCCCGTTATCTTCTTTATACTGGATAAGGACAATTCTCCCGATCGTAGCAAGCCAGTCTTTCACAGAACTGAGGATACACTTTCCCAAAGTATTTTATACGCGCCACAAAAAATAACAAATATTTGAGAATTATGAAATCGACTGGGGCTCTGGGTATGACTTACAAATCCCCTTTCTTTGAAAACCTTTAGTGACAACTGAAGATTGAGGAAAGGTCTGAAGACTGGACCTCAAAGGTAAATTTTTGTGGGGAGAGAAAAAAAAGAAACTGAAAAAGAAAAACTTCACACTTTCCATATTATCGTGTAATCGTTGCAAATGGCACTTCGCTAAGCCTGTGGTCCTGCCACTGACGGTTTGGGAAGCTTTGCTGCTGCATCAGCAACTGCTCATGCGCTTTGGCCCCGACGGGTCTGTACTCACTCCAATTCTGTTGTTGCAACACGCTCTCTTTCTTGCTGCCAAGGACATTGTTGTTGCCGGAATGACCTGGAAATCACATCAGCAGACAGGATGAGCATCGTGTCTTCTCATCAGATGAAAAAGCAGTAACCCCCACTCCCGCCAAGTTGTGGGAAATCAAGTCTCGAGAGAACCAACGGGGAAATTTGGCAACATCTCCTGATATCGGGGTCCCCGTTTCAACCACAAAGATGAGGGAGTTCAGGATAACGGCTTCAAACCCTCCCATCTACATTCTGGCTCTACTCTCATCTTTAGAGAGACTCGGATTTTAAATGGAATAGAATGAGTTATTTATCCATTATTTTGGAAGGAACGCTCCTGGAAGAATTGTTTGCACCATCCAAAATTCCCTTTTCTTCTCTTTTTTTTTTTTCTTCTTCTTGTTTTAAGTTACTATAATCTACAACCACTTATCCGATTTCCCAAAAATCGCATGAGTTAATCTGGGAAGCGCCCAGAAAGGAAATTGTGGGGCTGGCAGTTGGGAAGTAAGAATTCTGTCACCACCCTCTCCCATTTCCTAAGTTTCCTCATACCCCCCGAGGTCACCACTGTCTAGCTAGTTACCAAGCTTATGATCCGAGCATTCTTTTTGGTTCCACATTCTCCTTTCTGCTCGTGTGTCCATGATGGGTAATGATCTCACTTTACACTGATGTTCAGGAATCCTGTCTATAATGCATTCTGTGTCGAGGGAGATACGCAATGCTGAGGAAAGCTGTAAGAAATGATGCCGCATTTTCGGGATGAGGCTTCAATTTTTAGGACTACCTAGTCAGCGGCTCTGACTAGAAATTCTTCCCGGAAAAAGTGTTGTATCATTGAAGAGCGACATGTGAATTACTTCCTTCTGCTTAAGAAATGTTAGCCATGAGGTTTTTCTGCCTTCTCAGCATAGCTGCCCTGAAAGTAGTTCTCTTTTTTCCTTCCACTCTTGCTTTCTAATGTTTCATTGAGTTCTAACAAGGGGCCATGTACCATTGTAGGTGCTGAACATGTTTTAGTTCATGCCAGCCTCATAACAATCCTCTGAGGTAGGAACTATTATTATTCCCATTCTACCCGTGAAAAAACTGAGACACAGAAAGTTCGAGTGACTTGCCTAAGAGAGTGGACGAGTTGGGAGCCAAAGCTGGACATTTGGGTTCCAGAGCCCAGACTCTTTATTTATTCTCTTATTCTGAGAGAGGCAGAGAGAGGGAGGGGTGGGCAGAGAGAGAGACAGAGAGAGAGAGAGAGAGAGAGAGAGAATCTCAAGCAGGCTTTGCGCTATCAATGCTGAAATCAAGAGTCGGACACTTAACCAACTGAGCCACCCAGATGCCCCCAGAGCCCAGACTCCACCACGATTCCACCCTGGCCAATCCTGACAATTCTCCTCTCTTCCTACAGAGACGCTGTCCATTCACCTCCTTCCCCCGCCCCCGTCCCACTTCATCCTTCCTCCCACACACCCCCTTGGCTCCTCCCACCCTCCTCTTCTAACTGTTCCTTCCCTGATGCTTCTTTTTAAGCCCCCATCCACCTTTGTCCTTTAAGAACAGGTTTAAGATTTACTTACACCTTACAAGGCAGCCTTCCTGACGAACTTCACCCCACCCTGACCAGGTGCTGACTCCACGTCACTTGTGGGGAATGCTGTATTGTTATCAAGCTTTGCTTGCCTATTGCCTTGAACACCAACACCCTTGTAATTCAGGAGGCATGTAGGTATGACAGCCAAGCCACTCAGGGGCATAGCTGAGAACCCCCAAAGGGAAAAGAAACTTCAGCTCCCAAATAGGTGTCAGCATTGATAGACTAAGCTTCTTCTGTTGTATTCATAAGCTATACTGTCTTCTGAACTTCAGGACAAATCATTTAGGACACAACCGGCACTGTGCCCCCCCCATCTTTTTTTATAAATAAAGTTTTATCAGAATACAGCCATGCCCATTCACTGACATATTTTGTGCGGCTGCTTTCACACATCAATGGTACAGTTGAGTAATTGTGAGAGACTGTCTGGCTCACAAAGCTTAAAATACTGTCTGGCTCCTTATAGAACAAAATTCCCAGCCCCTGATTTAGAAATGTAATGAATATGTTAAAGTTGGAACAACATTAAGTTACAACTTAAACGGATAAATCATTCCATTTTCCCTATCGATGTAAATTAAACTAACTTTCTTGAGTATTAATTTATTTCAGAGCTGCTGAACATCTTCTTTCGTAATTCTTTTCCCTTGCAAAGGTGTTTTATAACATAACAATGACTGACAATATGTGAATTCTCACCCAGTTGACTTCATGACATCTTTTTTTTTTTTTTTTTTTTTTTTTGAGAGGGAGAGCACAAGAGAGCATGAGACGGGGAGGGACAGAGAGAGAGAGAGAGGGAGAGAGAAAATCCCAAGCAGGCTCTTCACTGTCAGCAGAGCCCGATGCAAAACTCCATCTCACAACCCTGGGATCATGACCTGAGCCAAAATCGAGCCAGGGGCTCAACCGACTGAGCCACCCAGGCCCCCCAGCTTCATGACATCTTAACACATCTTTGTTACGTGATTATGGGTAACTTAATAACTCACTGTAGCTCAACCATTTTGCCCAGTCAGAGTTTTGGGAGTTGGAGGGGCTCTTTATGAAATGGACAGTAAAATGTGATTTGATTTGATTTTTGTTTAAGTAAAGTCTACATCCCATGTCAGGCTTGAACCCACAACCCTGAGATCAAGAGTTGCACGCTCCACCAGCTGAGCCAGCCAGGTGCCCATGGACAGTAAAATGTAAAAGTATATGTGTACATAGGTGACTGAATTATAAGTCTTCCAGATAATCTCCTGTGATCATTAGTAGTTATGAGAATACTCTTTCTCTTCAATTCCTAAGCATGAGTTTGTGTGAAATTAAAAATCTCGATAGATTTTTTGTTAATTTTTTAAGATGTTTATTTTTGACAGAGACCGAGCATGAGGAGGGGAGGGGCAGAGAGAAAGGAAGACACAGAAACTGAAGCAGCTCCAGGCTCCGAGCTGTCAGCACAGAGCCTGATGCGGGGCTTGAACTCACGAACCGCAAGATCATGACCTGAGTTGAAGTCAGACACTTAACCGACTGAGCTACCCAGGCACCACAATAGATTTTGTTTTTAGAAAGAAATAGTATTGTTCATTTTTTTTCTTACAGAAACACATACTTTTATCCAGTTTTAGAAGTAAGGTAGTATATGATTTGGTAAATGAAGTACAAGAGAGCTTTTAGATCATTGAAACTCTGATAAAATGCAAACTTTGGGGATTTTTCTATGTACTTGAATGTGAGAATAACACACAAAGCCATAGTTCAGCATAAATACAAAAATTATATTTTGAGAACTCTTGTTATATGTAATATTTCTAATGTGTTTAGCATTCAACAACTTGTTCTCTGTTAAGACTTGTTCTGTGTTAATTAATGATATTTAATATATTACCATTATGTAATAAGTACACTCAATGAGTAAGCATAATTAAGATGAGACTTCCAACTAACTCATATAAAATAAAATGGCCTTTCTATTTTTAGAGGATGGACTTCAAGTCTTTTTTTTTTTAGTACCTGAAAAAAATAACACGTATTGATTTTTCCACTTAGGAGATAATGGTTGGAAATAATTACGCAACATCTTTACTCTTGGTTATGGTTTCAAAAGATGAAAAAGTTCGCCTCTCTTTTGAGTAAATCATAAAACCATAAAATGAGTGTGTATTTTATGAAATAATCAATAATGAATTCCCCAGTTTTTATTATTAGCTACTTCCTGCAAAGTCCCATTTTTGAAAAAAGTTTAAAATACCTTAGCAATTTTAGAAAGATTTCAAGAACTAGGACAAAAGTGCTATCACAAGCAGTGAATTCTTCCTTATTAACGTTTCTTTGTATTTAGAAGTGTAGTAAGAGATCCACATTTTGAACGATTCCCTTTGAAAAAGATATTCTTCCAGGTCCTATATATAGCCAAGGATCAGGAAAATGTACCTGCATTCTGAGCCTTTCTATCATCCACCAGTTTGCTTGTGAGCCTAGCCTAGAGTTTGAAGCTCAGTCTGTAAGAGACATGTTGAAATTTTCAAGGAGCTGTTTGCTGCTTTGATGACCTTCTACAATGCTGCGCAACAGAGATAACCTTGTGTGATTCTGGTACCTCATTAATGTTTATTGAGGATGATAAAGTGCAATCGTAGAACCAGAAAGTCCAGATCCTCTGGAACTGTTTCACAGATTTTGTCACCTCTGTATCCTTCAGTTTCCTGGCCACTTAAATGTGTGAATTACGTTCTGGATTTCATCTTTCCCCTTTGTCAGTTGGAGACAGTCGTTGAGAATGATGGTGCTAATACTGGTGGAAAACAAACCTTTGGAATCAGCTACATCTGGGATTGAGTTTCACCCCTACTATGTGACCTTGTTAACATTCCTAACCTTCTGTGTGCTGATCTGTCAAAATACAAGTAATAATATCTACTTGGCCAGATCATCAGAGAGATGAAATGAACTAGTGTAAAGCATGACCCCCAGTAGCTGGTGCTTAACGGTACTCTCTGTGCGTCTTTCACTCTGTCTTCATCCCCTCTCTTCTTCCTCTCCCTCTCCCCCCACCAAAATAAGCATACATAGAACATAGCTGTGCACTATCACCACCTGAGGCTCCATTAATGCTAGCAAGAAATTCTTTTCAATGGGGGTGGGGTTTATAGTAGAACCAATTTATATTTAAAATTACATGAGTTACCCTAATGGATTAGGAACTTTTAGGGTTTTCATGGACATTGCCATCATTGATTAAACTTGGCCTGCTGTGGGCGCCTGTGTGGTTGGTTAAGTGTCCGACTTCAGCTCAGGTCATGATCTCATGGTTTGTGAGTTCGAGCCCCACGTCGGGCTCTGCGCTGACAGCAAGGAATCTGCTTGGGATTCCCTGTCTCTCCCTGTCTCTCTGTCTCTCTGTCTCTCTCTGCCCTTGGCACATGTTCTCTCACACACTCTCTCTCAAAGTAAATAAATAAGCTTAAAACAAACAAACAAACAACACTTGACCAGCTAGCTGCTCCTGGCTGCTGGTCTAAGCAGATGCAAGGAAGCTCATGACATTCAAGTGGAGAGAAACTTCTAGAAGGGCAGAAAGCAGACACAAGGATTGGCAGTTGCATCGCGGATGAGCGCTATTGATCACTTTCTCTCAGCCTGGAAGAGAAGTCCCATGGTGGTTGGAAGAAATAGCCCTTTGAGCAACTTTTTCTACCTAGAACAAGGTGAACAGATTGCTCACGATGTTAAAGGAAAAGAAACCATCAACTTTGGGCGGAATGCTTCCTAAAATGGCTTTCTGGTGCCAGAGTAGTCTCAAATCCAGCGTGCCAGCCAAAGGAGGATTTTTTATCTAAAGCTTAATATCTAATGACCCACGAGTGTTCTCATATAAGTCTGGGATAAGACCAGAAGCAGTAACATGATCATCATCATTCACACACACACAGACACACACACACACATCCAAACAAAAGCTCATTTCTCTGGCTTTAACCAGAGTCCCTTTATGGGTAGCATTTCCCACCCCATATTCCTGTGAATACTTAGAGACTAGCATTGGCAAAGGAAAGCTGAAGGAATGGATTCAAAACATCCTGAACACAATAAAGAACAGCGTTACATGTGAAGAAATATGATCCGTACGAACCCAACCAACGTTTATCAAATTATTAATTTTTTTGCCCGAGCCCCCTGGCCTGTACTCCAGTTTACTTAAATTGTCGGTCTTCACTTAATGCCAGTATAAATTAATACCATTCCACTCCTCCTGACAGCATCCCCAGCCAAGACGTGGCCCACCAGCAAGCTAAAAGTCTTTAGAAGCTGGGTAAAATAGACAGGCCTTTCCCGAAATCAGGCCAAGTAAACGTTACTCACCATCAGCCCTGCTCCTATAATTCCTGGGAACCACCACTCAAAGCAAGAGATGGGGTTTTGAAGAAACTGGCCTTCATCAACTAAGTTGACAATTAGAGGGATTGCGTTGAGGGTTATTCCCAGTAGAAGTAGAACCAGCAAGGTGAATCCATTACAGGATGTCCATCCTTCACAGCAGGTCATGGTCAGTGGTCAGTCCCCGGTTCAACGAGAAACCCTGTCAAAGTGGCTGTTTGGGTGGCGCTGCCTTGCCTTTTATCCTGAGCCTTCTAGTTAAAGTTTAGAACTTAAGAAAAATAATTGCGGGAAGTAGTTCAGAGTCCAGCAGGGCAGGACGTTATTATGAGAACTATTAAGGAAGTAAATTGGGGTTTATTTGCACTTCGTTATGTATTTGTTAAAAACAAGCTTTTATAGTTTATAATAAAATGTTTCCCTGATAGACACAAAAATTTCCTGATAATGATTAAAAACAGCCACTCCCACCCACCCCACACACAAACTTGTGTCCACCCCAGTATCCAATCTACACTGGCTTGATCTTTTTAAAAAGTTTACTTATTTAAAGAGCGAGAGCAAGTATCAGTAGGGGAGGGGAAGAGAGAAAGGGAGAGAAGCCCAAGCAGGCTCCTCGCTGTTAGCACAGATCTCGACATCGGGCTCCATATCACAACCTTGACTGAAATCATGAGCTGAGCCTAAATCAAGAGTCAGACGATTAACTGACTGAGCCACCCAGACGCCCCTACACTGGCTTAATCTTGAAGTGTCATCCAGTAAGACTGAAGACAAAACACTTCAGGTCCTGGGCAAGACAGTAAAGCACCAGGACGCCTTCTGGATCCTTGGATTGAATGACATCCATGAGAGCCAATCTTTGATGTGGTCAAAGAAACGTGTTCATCTGCAATGACAATTTCAAGCTCCTGCCAGCGCACCCTGTCAGCAGGAGGCCACAAAGCGTCGTCCTCTCAGGCTTTTTCATTGTCATTAGTTATTCTCCTCGGTTGCCGTATCACACATTTATGTACGTAAGCCTCTTTTTCTGATCATAACATTATTTGTATAATTGCTGTTGTTGGCACACCTCAATTTCCTGTCAGGTAGGAACCACAACTGCAGGAACTCTTGGTCGAACTTGCCCTTGTGACCCACATAATAACACAGATAAAGGTCACTCTCCGTGACTCCATAGGACAAGGAAAGTGGGGGGGGGGGGGGGGGAATATGTAGTATGTGTTAGATACATTTATGCAAGAAAAAAAAGAGATGAAAACTAAAAAAAAAAAAAAGATGGGTTTAAGGTATGCTTCTCTAATATATTTGACTAGTATGCCTTATAAAAAATAAAAACAAGAATATCCATTTTACATGATTTTTTTCTGTTGTATTGATATTATTACCACCTGTGGAAGTTCCTTATTTGGAAAACGTTCAATAATAAAATGAACATATATGGGATGCCTGGGTGGCTCAGTCGGTTAAGTGTCCGATTTCAGCTCCGGTCGTGATTTCACAGTTTGTGAGTTCCAGCCCCGTGTCAGGCTCTGTGCTGACAGCTCAGAGCCTGGAACCTGCCTTGGATTCTCCCTCTCTCCCTCTCTCTCTGCTCCTCCCCTGCTCATGCTCTCTCTCTCTCTCTTTCTCTCTCTGTCTCTCAAATAAACATTAAAAAAAATAATAATATGGATGGAACTGGAGTGTGTTATGCTAAGAGAAATTAGAGAAAGACAAATATCATATGACTTCACTCATGTGGAATTTAAGATACGAAACAGATGAACATAAGGGAAGGGAAGCAAAACTAATATAAAAACAGGGAGGGGGACAAAACACCAGAGACTCTTAAATATAGAGAACAAACTGAGGGTTGCTGGTGGATGGGGGGATGGGCTAAATGGTCAAGGAGCATTAAGGAGGACACTCGTTGGGATGAGCACTGGGCGTTATATGTAGGGGACGAATCATTGGATTCTACCCTGAAATCACTATTGCGCTATATGCTACGTAACTTGGATGCAAATTTAAATTTTTTTTAAAATATTAAAAAATAATAATAATAAATAAAATGAAATACAAAAGTTCTCGTGCTAATTGGCCATCCGTGGGTCTTCAAGAGGGCTCTGCTTGTGGTAATGACTGAGAGATTCAGGCTGACAGAGGCACAGCCATCTCTACCCCGGCTCTCACAACTATAGAGGCAGAGTAAAAAGATGCGGGGAGCCACATACGAGGTCTTAAGGTTTTTGTCCAGAAGAGATCCACATCACCTCTTGCCACATTTGCTTGGCCAAGAAATGCTTGCCACATTTGCTTGGCCAGTTATGCTTGAGTTCAAGTGGGTGATGAGATACAAACCAATGTGTGTCCGGAAGAGATTCAAACATTAGGCGGCTCTAATGCCTCCCATGCCTTCCTTCTGCACCCGAGTGGTCCCCATTCCGGCCCGGAGCAGGCATGCAGCGGATGCTGTTGGGAATGACGAATGGCTGAGTGAGTGCAGAAGGGGAGTCGGTGTCATCCACAAGCTCAGGCGTCATGGTCTCAGAGAGTGGCACCCCAACCTGCAGAAGCAGGAGGGCATGGGGCAGGTGTTACACTGGGCGTGTCTGGTAAGGGACGCCGAAGCGTTAGTTCCACGTTGGGGTCCAAACAGAAAATGACTCTTCGTACCAAATGGGTTAAGCATCCCCCACCCATCACCATAGCACACAAACCTCTGAAAATGACGGAAGGAACACCAGGACAGAGCACTACCCTTCAGTGGCGCTGTGAGAAGGGGGATAGTCCCGTTGAATGGTTTGTATACTTCTGCATGGTTGAGGTTATCTAGAATAATTTCATATTTATTTTATCAAAGTTCACTGCGAGAAACTACCATGCCGCTGAGTTATATAGATTATATGGCTACAGAATTATAATAATATATAAGTAAATTATGTATTTATTACTGAGATAACTGCATGGGAAGAGGTAGTTACTTATTTTAGCAGGCGGACTAGGCAACTTCACATGCTTTTCCATCCCCATAAGGAGTTGAATTACAGAACTCTTTAGGTATTGGGGTGTTCAAAGGGACCTGAACTTGTTGGACTCTACCTAACTTCTAGACTCTTTGCCAGAGGACCAAAACTAAGTAGCATGATTTGGTAGTGGCCATAACAAAGCCTACTTCCACTTGGCTTTGGTAGTCTTTCCACTTGTAGCTAAGAGTAGGTACCTGAAAAATTGTGTAAAAATGTAGAAATATAATCTGTATTATCAAGGGAAAGATATTTAGGGATAAAGCAGGAAAGGGAATCCACTTACAAATGAAGAGAAGCAATATAGCAGACAACTTTTTAAAATTTTATTTTTTATTTATTTATTTTTTTAACGTTTATTCATTTTGGAGAGACAGAGAGAGACAGAGTATGAGCAGGGAAGGGGCAGAGAGAGAGGGAGACACAGAATCTGAAGCAGGCTCCAGGCTTTGAGCTGTCAGCACAGAGCCCGACGCGGGGCTCGAAATCACAAACTGTGAGATCATGACCTGAGCGGAAGTTGGACGCTCAACCTGCTGAGCCACCCAGGCGCCCCTATTTTTTATTTTTAAAAATTTACATCCAAATTAGCATATAGTGAAACAATGATTTCAGGAGTAGAGTCCTTAATGCCCCTTACCCATTTATCCCATCCCCCCTCCCACAACCCCTCCAGCAACCCTCAGTTTGTTCTCCATATTTATGAGTCTCTTCTGTTTTGCCCCCTCCCTGTTTTTATATTATTTTTGTTTCCCTTCCCTTATGTTCATCTGTTTGGTCTCTTAAAGTCCTCATAGGGGTAAAGTCATATGATTTTTGTCTTTCTCTGACTGACTAATTTCACTTAGCATAATACCCTCCAGTTCCATCCACGTAGTTGCAAATGGCAAGATTTCATTCTTTTTGATTGCCGAGTAATACTCCATTGTATATATATACACCACATCTTCTTTATCCATTCGTCCATCAATGGACATTTGAGCTCTTTCCATACTTTGGCTGTTGTTGATAGTGCTGCTATAAACATGGGGGTGCATGTGTCCCTTCGAAACAGCACACCTGTATCCCTTGGATAAATGCCTAGTAGTGCAATTGCTGGGTTGTAGGGTAGATCTATTTTTAGGTTTTTGAGGAACCTCCATACTGTTTTCCAGAGTTGCTGCACCAGCTTGCATTCCCACCAACAATGCAAAACAGACCCTCTTTCTCTGCATCATCACCAACATCTGTTGTTGCCTGAGTTGTTCATGTTAGCCATTCTGACAGGTGTGAGGTGGTATCTCATTGTGGTTTTGATTTGTATTTCCTTGATGATGAGTGATGTTGAGCAACTGTTCATGTGTCGGTTGGCCATCTGGGTGTCTTCCTTGGAGAAGTGTCTATTCATGTCTTTTGCCCATTTCTTCACTGGATTGTTTTTTGGGGTGGTGAGTTTGATAAGTTCTTTATAGATTTTGGATACTAACCCTTTATCTAATATGTCATTTGCAAATATCTTCTGCCATTCCTTTGGTTGCCTTTTAGTTTTGCTGATGTTTCCTTCACTGTGCAGAAGCTTTTTATTTTGATGAGGTCCCAGTAGCTCATTTTTGCTTTTGTTTTCCTTGCCTCCAGAGACGTGTTGAGTAAAAAGTTGCTGCGGCAAGATCAAAGAGGTTTTTGCCTGCTTTCTCCTTGAGGATTTTGATGGCTTCCTGTCTTACATTGAGGTCTTTCATCCATGTTGAGTTTATTTTTGTGTATGGTGTAAGAAAGTGGTCCATGTTCATTCTTCTGCATGTTGTTGTCCAGTTTTCCCAGCACCACTTGCTGAAGAGACTGTCTTTATTCCATTGGATATTCTTTCCTGCTTTGTCAATGATTAGTTGGCCATACATTTGTGGGTCCATTTCTGGGTTCTCTATTCTGTTCCATTGATCTGAGTGTCTCTTCTTGTGCCAGTACCATACTGTCTTGATGATTACAGCTTTGTAGTATAGCTTGAAGTCTGGGATTGTGATGCCTCCTGCTTTGGTTTTCTTTTTCAAGATTGCTTTGGCTATTCGGGGTCTTTTCTGGTTCCGTACAAATGTTAGGATTATTTGTTCTAGCTCTGTGGAGAATGCTGGTGTTATTTTGATAGGCATTGCATTGGATATGTAGATTGCTTTGGGTAGTATCGACGTTTTAGCAATATTTGTTCTTCCTATCCAGGAGCATGGAATCTTTTTCCATTTTTTTGTGTCTTCAATTTCTTTCATAGGCTTTCTATAGTTTTCAGTGTATAGATTTTTTATCTCTTTGGTTAGATTTATTCCTAGGCATTTTATGGTTTTTGGTGAAACTGTAAATGGGATCAATTCCTTGATTTCTCTTTTTGTCACTTCATTGTTGGTGTATAGGAATACAACCTATTTCTGTGCGTTGATTTTATATCCTGCAACTTTGCTGAATTCATGAATCAATTCTAGCAGTTTTTTGGTGGAATCTTTTGGGTTTTCCATATAGAGTATCATGTCATCTGCAAAGAGTGAAAGTTTGACCTCCTCCTGGCTGATTTGGATGCCTTTTACTTCTTTGTGTTGTCTGATTGCAGAGACTAAGACTTCCAATACTATGTTGAATAACAACGGCGAGAGTGGACATCCCTGTCTTGTTCCTGACCTTAGGGGGAAAGCTCTCAGTTTTTCCACATTGAGGATATTAGCATTGGGTCATTCATATATGGCTTTTATGATCTCGAGGTATGCTGCTTCTATCCCCACTTTCTTGAGGGTTTTTATCAAGAAAGGATGCTGTATTTTGTCAAATGCTTTCTCTGCATCTATTGAGAGGATCATATGGTTCTTATCCTTTCTTTTGTTGATGTGATGAATCACATTAATTGTTTTGTGGATATTGAACCAGCCCTGCATCCCAGGTATAAATTCCACTTGGTCATGGTAAATAATTTTTTAATGTACTATTGGATCCGGTTGGCTAATATCTTGTTGAGGATTTTTGAATCCATGTTCATCAGCGAAATTGGTCTATAGGTCTCCTTTTTAATGGGGTCTCTGTCTGGTTTTGGAATCAAGGTAATGCTGGCTTCATAGAAAGTGTTTGGAAGTTTTCTTTCCATTTCTATTTTTTGGAACAGTTTCAAGAGAATAGGTGTTAACTCTTCCTGAAATGTTTGGTAGAATTCCCCTGGAAAGCCATCTGGCCCTGGACTCTTGTTTTTGGGCAGATTTTTGATTACTAATTCGATTTCCTTACTGGTTATAGGTTGTTCAAATTTTCTATTTCTTCCTGTTTCAGTTTTGGTAGTGTCTATGTTTCTAGGAATTTGTCCATTTCTTCCAGATTACCCATTTTATTGGCATATAATTGCTCATAATAGTCTCTTATTATTGTTTTTATTTCTGTTGTGTTGGTTGTGATCTCTCCTCTTTCATTCTTGATTTTATTTATTTGGGTCCTTTCCTTTTTCTTCTTGATCAAATGGGCTAGTGGTTTATCAATTTTGTTAATTCTTTCAAAGAATCAGTTTCTGGTTTCATTGATCTGTTCTACCATTTTTTTGGTTTCGATAGCATTAATTTCTGCTCTAATCTTTATTATTTCATGTCTTCTGCTGGTTTGGGGTTTTATTTGCTGTTCTTTTTCCAGCTTCTTAAGGTGTAAGGTTAGGTTGTGTATCTGAGATATTTCTTCCTTCTTTAGGAAGGCCTGGATTGCTATATACTTTCCTCTTATGACTGCCTTTGCTGTGTCCCAGAGATTTTGGGTTGTGGTGTTATCATTTTCATTAACTTCCATATACTTTTTAAATCCCTCTTTAGCTGCTTGGTTACCCCATTCAGTCTCCAAGTATTTGTTACCTCTCCAAGTATTTTCTTGTGGTTGATTTCAAGTTTCATAGCATTGTGGTCTGAAAATATGCACGGTATGATCTCAATCTTTTTGCACTTACTTAGGGCTGATTTGTGTCCCAGTATATGGTCTGTTCTGGAGAACGTTCCATGTGCACTGGAGAAGAATGTATATTCTGCTGCTTTAGGATGAATTGTTCTGAATATATCTGTTAAGTCCATCTGGTCCAGTGTGTCATTCAAAGCCATTGTTTCCTTGTTGATTTTTTGATTAGATGATCTGTCCATTGCTGTGAGTGGGGTGTTGAAGTCTCCTACTATTATGGTATTACTATTGATGAGTTTCTTTATGTTTGTGATTAATTGATTTATATATTTGGGTGCTGCCACATTTGGCGCATAAATGTTTACAACTGTTAGGTCTTCTTGGTCGATAGACCCCTTGATTATGATATAATGCCCTTCTGCATCTCTTGATACAGTCTTTATTTTAAAGTCTAGATTGTCTGATATAAGTATGGCTACTCCGGCTTTCTTTTGTTGACCATTAGCATGATAGATGGTTCTCTATCCCCTTACTGTCAATCCGAAGGTGTCTTTAGGTTTAAAGTGGGTCTCTTGTAAACAGCATATAGATGGATCTTGTTTTCTTATCCATTCTGTTACCCTATGTCTTTTGATTGGAACATTGAGTCCATTGACGTTTAGAGTGAGTACTGAAAGATAAGAATTTATTGCCATTATGATGCTTGTAGAGTTGGAGTTTCTGGTGATGTTCTCTGATCCTTTCTAATCTTTTGTTGCTTTTGGTATATATGTATATATATATTTTTTCATCTTTTCTCCCCTCAGAAAGTCCCCCTTAAAATTTCTTGCAGGGCTGGTTTAGTGGTCACAAACTCCTTTAATTTTTGTTTGTCTGGGAAACTTTTTATTTCTCCTTCTATTTTGAATGACAGCCTTGCTGGATAAAGAATTCTTGGCTGCATATGTTTCTAATTCAGCACACTGAATATATCCCACCACTCCTTTCTGGCCTGCCAAGTTTCTGTGGATAGGTCTGCTGCAAACCTGATCTGTCTTCCCTTGTAGGTTAGGGACTTTTTTTCCCTTGCTGCTTTCATGATTCTCTCCTTGCCTGAGTATTTTGGGCATTTGACTATGATATGCCTTGTTGATGGCCGGTTTTTGTTGAATCTAATGGGGGTCCTCTGTGCTTCCTGGATTTTGATGTCTGTGTCTTTCCCCAGGTTAGGAAAGTTTTCTGCTATGATTTGCTCACATAACCCTTCTACCCCTATTTCTCTCTGTTCCTCTTCTGGGACCCCTATGATTCTGATGTTATTCCTTTTTAATGAGTCACTGATTTCTCTAATTCTTAAATCGTGCTCTTTTGCCTTAATCCCCCTCTTTTTTCTGCTTCATTATTCTCTATAAGTTTGTCCTCTATGTTGCTGATTCTCTGTTCTGCCTCGTCCACCCTTGCCGCCACTGCATCCATCCGTGATTGCAGCTCAGTTATAGCATTTTTAATTTCATTCTGGCTATTTTTTACTTCTTTTATCTCTGCAGAAAGGGATTCTAATCTATTTTCGACTCCAGCTAGTATTCTTATTATTGCGATTCTAAATTCTGGTTCAGACACCTTGTTGTATCTGTGTTGGTTAAATCCCTGGCTATCATTTCTTCATGCTCTTTTTTTGGGGTGAATTCCTTCATTTTGTCATTTTGAAGGGAGAAAAGGAATTAATGAGGTAGAAACATTGAAATTAAACAATTAAAATTAAAAAATATTAAAATTAAAAATTAAACACACACACACAAATCGAATAGATGATGCTAGATCCTAGGTGTGTTTTGGTCTGGGTGTTGAAAGTCATTTGACAGATTAGAGGGGGAAAAAAAGGAGGGGGGGAGAGAAAAAAAAACGGAAATTGTTTGAGAATTTGAAAAAATGAATACACTGAAGTAGACTAAAATGAGATGATGGGGATAAAATAGAATTTGAAAAAATATACACAAAAGTAAAGAATATAGTAGAAAAAATTAAAGAAAAACATTTTTAATAATAATTAAAAATAAATATGAATTTTTCCATTTTCTGTACTTAAGAAAAAAGAAAAGAAACGAAAAAGAAAAAAAGAGAGAAAAAGAAAAGAAAAAAAGAAATCATTTGAAAATTTGAAAAAGTGAATACACTGTAGTAGACTAAATTAAATGATGGAAGTAAAAGAGAATTTGAAAAAATTTACATAAAAGCAAAAAATGTAGTAATAAAATTAAATAAAAATATTTTTAATGGAAATTGAAAGTAAAAATGAGGTTTTTCTCTTTCTGCATTCAAGAAAAAGAAAAGAAACAAAAAAGAGAAAAAAAGAAAAAGAAAGAAAAAAGAGGAAATTGTTTGAAAATTTGAAAAGGTGAGTACACGGAAGTAGACTAAAATAAAATGATGGAAATAAAGTAGAATTTGAAAAAAATTTACACAAAAGTAAAAAATATAGTAATAAAACTTAAAGAAAGATATTTTTAATAAAAATTGAAAATAAAAATGAATTTTTTCTCTTTCTGTATTCAAGAAAAAGAATTGTAAAAGAGAAAAAGGAAAAAGAAAAAAAAGAAAATTGAATAGATGAACCTGCTAACAGATTGAAGTAAGACTGAAATTGCTTCGTTTTCCCCTAGAAGTCAGTCTATGTAGCTCTTTATAGTCCATAAATTAAGCCAGCAGTGAGACTTGTGTTCTTGAAGAGCGAAGTTGGCCCAGTTGGGCGGGGCTCAGTGTAACAGCTCCGTTCTCCACTAGATGGCGCTGCTAGCCTCCTGGGGTGGATCGTTGCGGTGGTCGTAGGTGCATATGCGCATGTGCGGGAGCGGTGAAAATGCACAACCCAGATACCCAGTCTGTCCTCCGTCTTCAGCTGTCGTCCACTCCCTGCTCTTTGACTCCCCGCGACCAGGCCACAGGCAGTACCTCTCTCTTTTCGTCTGGCTGTTTTCCCGGACCCTTACTTCCGAAGGACTGCGGCTTTGACCCGTTCTGTCCTTCTGCGGGAGGGTCTAACCCAGCAATGGCCGAATGAGCAGTGGCCAAATGTTGGCTGCACCCAGGAACACCCGCTGGACCCTGCTGCTGCCGGTGCCCCGAGACTGCCACCAGGTGCCAGCCCTCCCCAGAAAAAGTTCACGAGATAGTGTACCAGCAGTGTTTCAGGGATTATGGAAAATCACCACACACGTCTGGCACCAGGCTTCACCCTTAACGACCTTGTTCCAGCACCAGTGACTGTGGCCGTTTTCGGGGGTCTGCTGGGACCAGGTGGCTTCCACCGTCTCCACCAAACGTCCTTCCAGCAGTGGAACCGCTTTTCCCCGTGTGGCCCGAGAACCTCCCGGACCTCACTCTGCTCCTGGGGATTCGCCCTTCCCGCCAGAGCACCGCCAGGTAGGGAGCTGCGGAGTTGCAGCCGTTGCGCTCCCCTTGTTTACAGTCTTAATGGAATTTAAACCCTCTCCTTTCTCCTTTCTCCCTTCTTAGTTTAGTCCCTGCGGCCGTTTCCAATTTTCCACTTTCTCTCCAGCTGCTTTTGGGGAGGGCTGCTTTTCCCGTATTCTCCCCCCCTCCCCAGTCTCCGTCCTCTCTCCCCCTGCAAAAGTGGCTCCCTGCCTGCTGCCGGCTTCTCTCTCCCCAAGTTCACCTCTGCGCGCCGCGTACCTGCTGAATTCTGTGGTTCAGGTTGTGCAGATTGTTGTGTTAATCCTCCCATCGGTTCTCTAGGTGTGTAGGATGGTTTCGTGTTGGTCTGGGTGTATTTCATGGACGCGAGGCACACAAAAAGCTTCCATGCTGTTCCGCCATCTTGGCTCCTCCCAGCAGACAACTTTGAAGGTAGCTTTGTGACCCATATGCCTCCTTCTGTAAAAACAATCCCCACAGTTAACATGAGTAGACCTTCTGTACCTCATTTGTATTCTGGAACTTGGCTCCCACCAGTCATTGCTAATTGGAATACAAGTAGATACAGAAGCTAAGCTCTTCTAATCTCTCCTGAGATCTTAGAATTGAAGAAGACCCTAGTGCGGAGCCTGGATAACTCAGTTGGTTAAGCATCCAACCCTCAGTTTTGGCTCAGGTCACGATCTCACGGGTTTGTGAGTTGAGCCCCTCATTGGGCTCCGTGCTGACGGTACAGAGCCTGCTTGGGATTCTCTCTCTCTTTCTCTCTCTCTCTCTCTTTCTCTCTCTCTCTCTCTTTCTCTCTCTCTCTCTCTGCTCCTCCTCTACTCACGCTGTCTCTATCTCTCTCAAAATAAATAAGTAAATTTTTAAAAAAATTTTAAAAAAAGAAAAGGAAAAGGAAAAGACCGTAGTTATTGTCTGTTATGCATGAAATGGGGAGGACACACACCTCTCAATTAAGATTAGGCTTTAGGTGCACGTAAAAAGAAATTCAAGATAATAATGGCTTACATAAGACAGAAATTAGTTCTTCATAAGAAGTCTGGAGGTAAGTACTCAAGAGCCTGAATGATAGCTCCACTTCCTCAGAGACCCTTCCACCTTATGGACCCCACCACGTCTTTGATCCTTTCATTATCATGATGGAAATATGGCGGCCATAGCTCTAACCATCATATGTATTCTCCACTCAGAAGGATAAAGGAAGAGAAAGGCCCACCTTCTTTCTCTTAAAGAGCCGTCTCGTTGGGTAGAATGGAGCCATGTGACAACATTTAGCTGCAAGGGGGTCTGGGGATTACATAATATTTATTATATGTATTATTATTATTATTTTTATATTATTTCATCTGATTTGTGCCCAGGTAAAATGGCAGGGGGCAGAGCGAGTAGGCAACAGAGGGTACTGGGAGGGCAACTCACAGTCTCTACCAGGGCATATAAATTCATGAGTCATACCCCGAGGAAATAGAGAAACCAGTCGGCACAAAAGAAGGAAGCGGAGGAGGAGAAAATGCAGATGTGCAGAAAGAAGTGACAGACCATGTGGCTTTAGAGTGAGTCAGAGAAAGAGTAGCCATCTGGCTTCTCAAACGTTTTCTTCTTGATTCCTACCACATGAAGACTGACTGTAGGTTCTGTCTTTGTTTTCTGTCAGATGCCTCTATATTATAATCAGTCACCCCTTTGACACTATTTTAAATGGATTTCTATCTTTTTACAACTAAAAAAACCCCGAAAAAGGAATGTTACAAAAACCAAGGATAGAAAAGACAGAAGTGACTTCTCACGTGCCATGCTGAAGCAGCAAGTGTTCGGGAAAAGGAAGGATTCTATGGAGACAGGCAGGGAGCTGCGATTCCTCCCCGCTTTGGAGGGTGGCTGCAGTTTGACATAGAACGACGGTCGAGGGGCATTTCGTCTACCATTGTCAACTGCAGAAACTCCAAAGTCTCAGAGAGGTAATTGTGGAATTATGGGTACAAAATTGCTGGGGGCCTTGGTGACGGGGACGGGGGCAGGTTCCAGGCCGGCCTCCAGAAATGCTTCCTAGGACCCAACTGCCGAATGGGCCGCTGGGGTGCTGCTGCACCTGCCGTAGTTAGAAGTCATGGCAATCAAGAAGCCCCACGTGGAATAACTGAGTTCAAGCATGTACCGCTCCAGCTATGGTTCCAGGAAGCCACCCCCAGTGTTGCTGTCGGTGACCCTCCACAAACTCGAGGCTGGTGACCGGACCCTGGATCACTGAATTGGACTTCTGCAGTTTTATTTTTAAAAATATGTTTGGGTAAAGTCAGTTAAGCATCCGACTTCGGGTCAGGCCATGATCTCCCGGTTCATGAGTTCGAGCCCCACGTCCAGCTCTGTGCTGACAGCTCAGAGCCTGGAGCCTGCTTCGGATTCTGTCTCCTCTCTCTGCCCTCCCCCCCCCCCTCTCTCTCTCTCTCTCTCTCTCTCTCTCTCTCAAAAATAAATAAACATTTAAAAAAAATTAGGGGTGCCTGGGTGGCTCAGTTGGTTAAACGTCTGACCCTTGGTTTCGGCTCAGGTCATGATCTCACCATTCGTGAGTTCAAGCCCCACGTCAGGCTCTGTACTGACAGCTCAGAACCTGGAACCTACTTCGGATTCTGTGTCTCCCTCTCTCTCTCTGCCCCTCCCCCATTCACACTCCATCTCTCTCTCTCTCTCTCTTTCAAAAATAAATAAACGTTAAAAAAATTTTTTTTGAATATTTTAGGAAAATTTGAGAACACTAGAAATTGTAAGAAATATATAGTACATAACCATTAGTTTAAGTAGGAATATAAGTGCAGCAGAAGTTTCACAGGCAGAAAAGTAAATATTTCAAAAGAAGAAAAATATGAAAAAGCAGTGAGTTCATTAATGTGAGGTTTTGTAGCCTCAGGAGTGAGCTGTGGCCTTTTTTCTTTTTCTTTTTCTTCTTTTTTTTTTTTTTTTTTTTTTTTTAGTGTGGATTTTGTTTGCTAGATCATATTGGATTGAGAGTTTTTATATTTATATGCTGATACGTATGTTTATATTATGTGTGTGCATATATATATGTGCTGATACATGTGTTTTTATGTATGTGTATGTTTATATTTGTGTATGTGTATATATATACGCACAAACTTTAAGGTCCACCATACCCAAGGTAAATAAGGGAATCTGTGAGGTGGGGACATGGTGAATTTAGTTTTCAGAATTAATGGAGTCGTACGCTGCTAAAGCTGTAAAGGTCCTCAGAAATTCTTAGTTCAACCTTATTATTTTATAGACGAGTGAGGAAGGCAGTACGACTCAGGGAGGCTAAGATGATGTATTTGTCGTCAGGTTGCTGTGGCAGAGCGTGAACTTGAATTTGGGACTTCTGACTTCTAGTCAGGTATCTCTTCGATTCCAAGCTTGACATTTAGGTGGCCCAGAAGAGATGAAAGTTCAAAATGTGTCAAGATCTCGGCACGGGACCGAGCCCGTCCCCTGCAGCACCTGCCCAGAGGTTGGGCCGCTGGCCGCCAGGCGGGGCACTGCTTCTTCTAGCTCTTCTGCTGGCCGCTGCCCTTCCGCAGCCACAGCCACCGCCGCCAGCACGGCCACAGAACCCCATGGTGTCCGGAGAGAGGACTCAGGAGAAGGGAGGAGGGAGACTCAGGCGGCGAAGGGGGCCTTCCGCTGGGGGAGGCCCTTCCCTAACATCTTTGGCTTTGGCTGGACCCAAGCACCTGACTACCTCCCTGTTGTTTATTTCCATTTCCCTGGGCACATTTTGCAGGGCCTCTGGTTTACTTCCTTGAGAAAATTTGGCCTCATAACATAGCTTACTTCAGTTCCGAATTTATGTGTTCTAAAGACATCTTTACAAGAAGACGATGAGGGTCTGAAACATTTTACTGTCATCTTTCTTGTCCACACAGCCAATGCCAGTCTGACTCTGAAGTCTTGATCTGAATTATAGACCTTGACTAGAATTACGACATCTGGTCTTTTCCATTTTTATTCCATGTCCTCTCTGATAACCTTTCTCTTAAGAGAAAGGAAACACCTTCTGAGGCTGACGTGTTGACCAGTTTAGAAGCACCCAAACCTCCCACGTCCCGGATTCAAGGAGAAAATCCTGTGGGGCCTTGGCCACCCTTTGTCATGCTTCCTGCCAATAAACTAAGAGATATGAGGAGAGTCTCTCAAAAGTTAGTGAAAAGAAGTTAGGCAAAGGAAGACCAAATTGCAAGACTTTGGGCCATGGAGTCAAGCGTTGGAGCCTCTGGTGCTCCTCAAGCCATGGGCAGGGTCATAAGTGTGAGTGAGTCAATGTAGACAGGCCCACCCTAGGGGCTGTGCAGCCCAGGAATGTGGGCCATGAGTGTGGTGGCTCTCCCCAGAGCAAGGTGGGTTTCCCGAAAGCATGGTGCCTTTCCTTAGAGGATGGTGGCTTTCCCCAGAGGATGGTGGCTTTCCTTAGAGCATGGTGGCTTTTCCTAGAGCACGGTGGCTTTCCACCAAGGCATATAAACAGGATAATAGTAGTAGTTGGAAAAACTTACTCGATATAATTTTGTATTTGGCAAATTCAACACGTACTGCCTTCAAAATACGACAGAGTGAAGTACAAGCAAGTCTTGTTTGTCGGCTACAGGCCCTCAGGCAGCTGAGTGGGAGCACACAAGTCACTTTAGTGCGACGTGCTGAGCCCGGCTGTAAAGGCCCGGGGGATAGGCCCTCCTTCACAGAGGAGGTCTGGGGGTGGCGGGTGGGAGGGTTCCTCAGGAATCACAGCAGCCTTCCACGCACGAGGGGCAGCCTTAGATATGGGCAGGAGGCTCTCTGGGCCCCGCACGTTAGGGTCTCACGTGCCACCAGCACACAACAAGACATCTACTGAAGAACACAGGGGTCCCTCTGCCGCTTAGGGTCCAGAGCTCAGCCTGTGAGCCTAAGCTTGCGCTGCACGAGGTGACTAACCCTCTCAGGCCCCGGGACAGTGGGGTCCTCCTTCCTGCCCGGTGTCCCCGAAATGGGAGCTTGGATGCCTCTGTCACGGAGGTCTGTGGGCCGGTTGCTTCAGAGCGTGTGGAAGGAGGGTTCGTGCGACGGAAATACTTAGGCAAGAGGAAAGACAGATTTAGTTGCTAAATCTTTCTCGGCACAAATACAAAACAATCTCGTCTGGTAAAGCCTCACTTTAGGAGTGACGAGCATCCAGTGTCTGGCTTCTCCCGGGGTTCTAATTAGTTGCTCCCGGGGTGCTCCCGGTTGCTCCCGGGGTGCTCCTGTGTTAGTGTGGCGTTCGCAAGAGTTGCAGGAAGTCGCCGAGCAATGTTTACAATATTGCACAATACATATTCCTCTTAGATCTGTTTACATGCAGTTCTAGACGTAATGCACATGAAACAGGCTATTGATTCTTTCCTTGGGCAATGAATGGACGTTAAACACACCCTCTGCATATATTTGCGAAAATTTAATTACACTAAAACATTTTCAGCTTTATTTAAATAATTTTGATTTAGGGGCACCTGGGTGGCTCAGTCAGTTAAGCATCGGACTCTTGATTTCAGCTCAGGTCGTGATCTCATGGTTTGTGAGTTTGAGCCCTGTGTCAGGCTCTGCACTGACAGTGTGGAGCCAGCTTGAGATTTCTCTCTGTCTCCCTCTTTCTCTGCCCCCCCTCCCCGCTTGCTCTCTCTCTCTCTCTCTCTCAAAATAAATAAAAATAAACTTTAAAAAATAAATACATAATTTTTTATTTAAAATGTGGATGCTCAGGGTGCCTGGGTGGCTCAGTCGGTTGGGTGTTTGACTTCAGCTCAGGTCATGGTCTCGCGGTTTGTGAGTTCGAGCCCCACGTCGGGCTCTGTGCTGACAGCTGAGAGCCTGGAGCCTGCTTTGGATTCTGTGTCTCCCTCTCTCTGTGCCCCTCCTCCACTTGTGCTCTGTCTCTTTCTATCAAAAATAAAGTATGAAAAAATTTTTTTAATGCGGATATTCATTAATTATAATTTTTTTTGTCTTTTAGTTTTGTAGGTGATTTTGCAGAATTTTTTTTCAAGAAAGTTAACTTGTAAGCATGTGAAAAATACTTCAAAAATGTTTTACCTTTACAATTCCTATATTTTGTCCTGTTGGTGAGATAGATCCAAATTTTGTATAGTTGAAACACTGTTACATTTCATTTTTAATCCTTTAGACCATTCTGGAATGGTCTGGAAGGAAAACATTCTGGAATAAAGATATCATAATGTACGAATTATGAGTATCTCTATTTTACTACTCATCCAAACAGCCTGACCCATCAACAGAATACCCAGACATAATGCAATAGTGATTAACTTCAGAGGCCTTTGGTATTTTGCCAAAAATCACAGACTTACACATATTTTTTCATTTGGTTGTTATGAAGGTATATTTGGCAAGGCAGAAGGACAGAGCATATTTTAACAATCTGCTGGTGGGACTTATCACTTTTTAATACTGAGACAGGCAGCACGCAGGCTTTCATTTGCACTCACATCTTGGCCCTGCAAATTGAAGGGCTGGGCTTGCACACAAAGAGAAGTGGAGGGCGTCCACCAGCCCTGAGAGCAGGGTGTGCGCGGGGGACAGCCCTGGTATGATTGGAACACGGGCAGGGAGGACCTGGGATGGAGGAGATCAGTTAGGAATGTAGGGGCCACACTCCAGAGAGGCTTGAAAACCACTCTAGGCCCTTTGTGTTCATCCTCGGGGTGCTAGCAGCACTGGAAGGTGAGACAAGGGAGGAAGAAGTCACAGTAGTCCAGGGAACAGGTGACTTGTTCTTCCCACTGGGCAGTCAGTTACGATGCTCCGAACCATATCTTCTGGAAGGGTACCCCCAAGATGCTATTCCTCTTCGGTCAAAGGATGGGAGGCAGGGTTTGAATGGATCCATTTCAGATCTTGCTTTCATATGGAGTTACCCTCTTTTAGAAAGTGGGGCCTGGCCATTGTTCTTCCTGAAATAACCTGAGGTAAAAAACACCAAAAGAAACGAGAGCACCGTCTTTAACATGGAATATCTGGTCATTCACTGTTCATGGGATTCTTTAGGAGTGAGGAACTTTGGGGAGGAATGTTGTTGCATGTGAAATTAGAAGGGGGCCATGACGTATTAGGAAAATGCACTGGGGTGTGAGGTAGTCCATACCAGACATTTGGTTTGTACGGGTCCTTCCGGCTTCGTGGATCCCCACAGATAGTCTCTTCCCGTCTAATGTTGCCATTATGTGGTCATTTCCCTGATGCATCACATTCCGCACTTCACCCAGAACATTACTCTGAAGATAAACATCTTAACGATGTTGTTAACTTAATGGGATCCTGATTTTAGTCCACATTCAACATAATGTGAACCCTGGCATTCGTCTTCCTAAAATGCTCAGCTCTGCATCGGCTCAAAAAATAGCCTCAAAAAAAGGCTCAACCCAGAGCAATGAAACAGGAAATAGACAAGAGCACGCTTTGTCTATATTCTTGGTCCAGAGGGAAGAGAATACCCATCTGAGGGAAGGACATGGATTAGGGTGAAAGGGAAAGTGGGAACAAACACATGGTTCCTTTGGAGCCTTGCATGTTCTTTGGGGCAGAGCAATGATAAAAGCCTCCAGGAAAAGTTTGGAGTAGCAATTTTAATAGATTCATTTATTAGGTATCAACAGGAAATGATCATGAGTGAAATGACACTGAGTTGTCTTGCCCATGGAGGTCGCTTTCCATACACTCACTAATCCAATGACCATCATTGTTTAGATGCAGAGTATTTGACCTTGTAATTTGTAATGTGCCCAGAGAAGCACATACATCGATGTTTGCAGCATTGTTGAGAGTCATGAAAACTTATAAGTCATTGGGGGGTTGGTTAAAGGAGAGCTCATTAATTAGATTCTTTCAGCAAATATTTACTGAGAATCTACTGTGTCGGCTCTGTTTCTAAGCAAATGGGATAAATCAGTTAACAAACACAACACATATCCGTGCCCTACGAAGCTTCCACACTCACAGAGAGAAACAAAACATAAATATCATGGGTAAATATTGAGTACATTAGTGGTAGGTTCAATAGAAAAAGAAAGCAAAATAAGAAAAGTTATAAGTGTGGGGTGGTTTTGTACTTTGAAATTAAATAATATCTATAACATGCGTTTCATGCAGCTGTTTAAAAATGAGATAAATACAGGGGCGCCTGGGTGGCTCAGTCAGTTAAACATCTGACTCTTGATCTCAGCTCAGGTCATGATCTCACAGTTGTGGGATTGAGCCCCACATCAGGCTCTGCTCTGACAGTGCTTGGGATACTCTCTCTCCCTCTCTCTCTCTGCCCCTCCCCTGTGCTCATGCTATCTCTCTCTCAAAATAAATTTTTAAAAAATTATACTTTTAAAAAATGAGATAAATGCATAGAGTACACATTGAAAAATCTCTAAGACAAATTAAGAGGGAAAAAGCAAGTTACAGAACAATGTGGACTCATTTAGACAAGTACGTGTGTGTGTGTGTGTGTGTGTGTGCTGAAAATAACTGAAAGACACACAATGAAACATACATCTGCAAATCTCCCATTTTCCCACCACCCAAACTATAGCAGACACACTACATGTGTCACTTTGTCCCAGGAGGGTTTTTCCCAAACCCTCCTTTCATTGACAGGTACCCTCTGAGGGTCCACACTTCAGATCTCCCCTCACCCACTCAGTGTGCAGTCCTATCCCATTTCTTCCCATGTTCTAAGCGTTTTGTGGGGAGGGGAGACTTTTTGGCGTGGTCTAGTCAACCGTAATGCCAGAAATGGAAATGATCTGTAGAAATTTTTAGAAAGGTATATAAAGTTAACATTAAAGTGAAAAACAATGAGACTTGCTCGTTTCCTATCTGCTCTTGAAAGGAATGTATTGACAACTGGATCCCACATCATGGGGAAAGAATTCTTTGCCTATCGAGATGTTAGGAGAAACCCTCAGAAAAACTGGCAGAGCCCTCTGGCATGGAGAATGTTGTCTCAGGAAAACATGCCAGAAACCCTGCAATCACATCTGAGTCATTCATTGTTCTAGAAATTAGCACCTAGTTGGAATTATAACCTATGCTTCATTAACTCTAAAATAAAATAACTTATATGCATAATTTTTCGTTTCTTTTTTGTAGCCTAGCGATAATTTTTTTTTTCATTTTTATTTTAATTCCAGTGTATTTACCATGCAAGGTTACATTAGTTTCAGGCATGCAATACAGCGATTCAACAATTCTATATCTTAGTCATGCTCACCACGAGAAGTGTGCCCTTAATCCCCATCACCTCTTTCCCCCGTGCCCCCACTCCCTCCCCTCTGGTAACCATCAGTTTGTTCTCTACAGTTAAGAGTCTACTTCTTGGTTTGTCTCCCTTTTTCTTTGGTTGCTTATTTTGTTTCTTCTTCTTTGTTTTTAGTTGCATTTTTAAAGACAAGGTTGTAATCAAACTTGTGACTCAATTATTGCTGTGCAACTTTGGTGCCTATTTAAATTGGTTCACTTTGAGCTATATCTGCCTTCTGGACTAATTACTTCTGGATAATGAAGACTCCAGTCTTCCAATTTCAAGGTGAAATATTGAGACTCAAAGAGGTCGCGTACTTTGCCCAAGGTCCCCCAAGTGGTGACGTCAAGCTGGGATTCTGAGCCAGGTGCCGGTGACCTCAGCTAACAGGCTCTGTCCATTCCATGCACACGTGGCCTGTACCGGAGGCCTCACTCCAGCCCGCCTCTCATCTTGCCTGTTCCCTGCTTGTTTCTCAGTCCTCTCTCCCATATCTGAGCCTCCTGCTGCATTCAGCCCCAGGAAAGGGGGTCCAGTTTTAGGTTTCCTTTCCTGGCTTCCACCTTCAGGGCAAAAGCTCTCTGTCTTTTCGAGACCCTGCCCCTCGAAGCTCCAGGTAAGAGACCTATAGTCCGGTGGAACATGATTCTAATGGACCAGTCTCCCTCTGAGCCCAGAGCTGCTGAGAGATGAGGGGTGTTAGAGATCACGTCTTATGTCTTGTTCCTGAGATATTCTCATGATTAGCTGGAGCTGAAACCTTGACCTGGCCAGCTGGGTGTCTGGGTCAGTGGGAGAGCTGAGTCACTAATGGCCTGTTCCCTTTTATCATTCCCCGCCTATGGGTCCATTACCTGGGTTCCTGCCGCGGACCTATCACATGTTCCGTAAATAATTTATAATATGAATGACTGGTGACTCCTTATCCCTGTTGACATAGTTGATAACATACTCACGACAATGTTATGAGGTGTATTATTTCCAGATTATTCCTTAATGTGCACATGGTGTATTCTTCCCCTCCAGGAGCCTAGACTTTCTGAACACACAAAGGGTAATCAATACACAGCATTAAAATTGAGTCCCAGTTTTCACGGACTGGATGTACATACACATGAGATCAAATAACCAATAATCGTGTGGATCCAATTGCTAGGGACACTCAAACACTGGTTTAAACTAGATTTCTTCCATCCAAAAATCATTAGCTGTCTGCCTTATCCTTATAGATTCTTAGGAAAAGAGGTTATTTAACCACTCTCTGCAATCAAGGATTTTTCCCCCTGTGTAACTAACCTGAATGCTTGTATAGCTTGAGGCTGGTTCTCCGTCCACAGAATCATCTGGCAAAAATAAGATTTCTTATTGCCAGAAATCATCTGGCAAAAATGAAAAATCAAAGAGTCCTTCAGGTGTTAGCTAATAGTTGCCAGATTACCTTTTAGCCACTTTTTTCTTTACCAGAATATGTTATTCTAAGTTTCACTATTTTTATTATCATTATTATTATTACTATTATTATTATTATTTACACTTCCTTAGCTCTTTCTGTTTCTTCAGTCTGGTCCTGCCCATTTCTCCTCTTTCCTGTTCAATTCCCTCTCCTTCCTTAAACTTCCAGTCCTGCCCCAAACCTTCCAGGATAAAATCCAGACTTGTTAGGGTCCCTTACAAGGTCTTTCCTGGTTTGGGTGTGGATTGCCCTGTACCCCCGTCCTTCACCACTTTCTTCCTGAGAGGAGGAAGAGGGCCTTGTTGGCCTGCAGAACGTGGTTCCCAGCGGCCAGCGCCTGGTTGGCAGTGGAAAGGACCAACGGAGGGGCGCCTGGGTGGCCCAGTTGGCTGAGCGGTTGAGCGTCTGACTTCAGCTCAGATCATGATCTCACGGTTCGTGGGTTCAAGCCCCATGTTTGGCTCTGTGCTGACAGCTCGGAGCCTGGAGCCTGTTTCAGATTCTGTGTCTCCCTCTCTCTCTGCCCCTCCCCTGCTCATACTCTGTCTCTCTCTGTCTCAAACATTAAAAAAAAAAAAAAAAAAAAAAAAAAGAAAGGACCAACATACAGAACTGCTCCTTCTGCTTCAACCCTCCGGCCCCTCGTCTTCCAGAGGCTCTCTGTTCTCATCAAGATCCACTCTTTCTAAAGATCTTAGCCACTCCCCGCTGTGATGCTCTCACTCAGGTGACCTTCCTTCTTCAGGCACTTATTAGTACCTGGAATATGTTGTCTGTTTACTTGCTCATTGTCTGTCTTCCACTGCTGTAAGGTAATTGCAGTGAGAGCAAACACCTCACAGCTGTAGACCCTACCCTCAGAGCTGGAGACCCTGAACTCACAGGGCCAACCCTGGACTCACGCATTGACTCTGCATTCACAGTATAGACCTTGTACTCACAATGTACACCCTGCACTCAGTGTAGACCCAACACTCAGAGCTGAAGACCCTGAACCCACAAGGGAGGCCTCGCACTCACAACAGTGCCTTGGCACCTAGTAGAAACGTAATAAACGTTGTGTCTCTCCCCAGCCCCTCCCTTACTCCCAACCAAAGCTAGAAGGAGAGCTTTCTCTGGATTCTATAGGCGATAAGGGGCGCCTGGATGGCTCAGTGGGTTTGGCATCCAACTTCAGCTCCAGTCATGATCTCCTGATTCGTGAGTTTGAGCCTTGTGTCGGGCTCTGTGCTGACAGCTCAGAGCCTGGAGCCTGCTTCGATTTCTGTGTCTCCCTCTCTCTCTGCCCCTCCCCCACTTGTGTTCTGTCTCTCAAAAATGAATAAACGTTAAAGAAATTATAAGCAATAAAAATAATTATGAGCGACTTTACAAATGTGGGGAAAGCACCATGCACCCATCGCGAGAAGAGCACAGATTTTGAGTCCTTCCCTCCTGGTTCTCAGGAGTCCTTTGGATGATGGCTCACGTGTGAACCTTTTGCCTGTGCTACAGCGGTTGAGAGTCCCACTGGACCACCCTTTAAGGTCTGCTGGCATGCATCCCACAAAGAGTGGACCATCGTAAAGTCCACTTGACTAAATCTCTTGGCACAGAGATTTAGAACATGGTTCTGGAGTCAAGTGGCCAAGTTTGAATCTGGGCTCTGCATTTTCTTGTTCTGGAGTTGGAGGAGTTACTTAACCTCTCTGACCACCGCCCTCCATCTGATGCCTCCCCCTAAGGCCCCTAATGAGCACTCAGAAAGTGTCATTGAGTGTTCTCATTACTACTTCTCCTTACCTAAAGCAAGGGTCAGCTTGTCATCAGATCTGATATTGGTCTGGTTTTGTACCATCCCCAAGCTCAGGATGGTTTTTACATTGTTAAAGTATTGTCAAAATAAGAAAGAAAAGAATAAATTATGGGGCAGGAACAGCAGGTGGCCCTATTCAAAGGCAGAACTTCCTTCTGACTTCCTTTATTTGATTGATAAGAAAGAAACGTTTTTCTTTTTTTTTTTTTTTTCAAGTTTATTTATTTATTTTGAGGGGGAGGGGCAGAGACAGGAGAGAGAGAATCCCAAGCAGGCTCTGTGCTACCAGTGCAGGGCCCTACCCGGGCCTCGAAGCTATGAACCATGAGATCTTGACCTGAGCCAAAATCAAGAGTCAGAAGCTCGTCCAACTGAGTCACCAAGGCGCCCCAAGAAACATTTTTCTTAATTAAGAAAATACTTACTATTATTCTGGGGAAATTTCAAAAAAAGTGATAAAAACAAAAACAAAAAAATCCAAGGGTGCCTAGGCCAGTCGATAGCTGCAGACCTTGAGGAACTGATGCCCAACTGGGTCTCACTGCACAGGTGCTGGATTGGCCTCTGTCTTGTCCTAGGATTTATTCCCACCCACGTGTGACTGGGAATACACAGATTAGCTATAAATGTGCCTTAAAGTCACCTCTTTGGAAACGATGAATGGATTACCAGCTAACGATTGACCTTGGGGAATTTCCAAGGTGACATTTGTAGCTTCTGCTGTCTGCCTGGGGGGCCAGCTCATTCTGAGAGAAGAGGAGGACGGGACGGAGGCTGCCCGCCTCCACCCGCACTGCCTCCACATCATCCCCTGTCTTCCTGAGTTCTGCCTCCTCCTGGAATCTGAGCCTAGACCCTTGCAGGTCAGGGTCCAGGTGTGGTGATGTCCAACGTCCCAGAGTCTGGCTTGACCCTGTCCACTCCTATAGACAGTTCTCTTACAGACAGCTCTCTGGCCATATGTGTCCTTGTCACTTGGAAGAGAAATTCTTCGTGAACTCATGTTCAATAGGAGCTGAGTCATCGAAGTGTTTTACATAGGTGCATCCGCTCCTAGAGTCCTGGGTAAACACAATGCTTTATTGTAAATGCTAACTCGGTTCTTCCACAAGGCTTTTTCCAGTCACTGCATTGGGTCCCTCTCCATACCGTTTGTTCCCCCAGCACTCACCCACTGCCCACCTTTGCTCACGTTTCTGGGATTGCTAGAGAAACCCGGTCTTGTTACTTCCTACCATTGTGTTCAGTAGAACATTTTATTTCTCCCATAGACATTCACAGGCAGATTCCTTAAGACGTTCAGCAGCCACTAGGTCCTTTGATTTCGTTGGAAAGCAGCGATTACAAAGAACTAAAGATATGTTCTGGTTACAGTGGTGAGGGGTGTTATGAAGGAGGGATGTATAGAAGAGGGATCTTAACCCAGCTTGTGGGTCAGGGAAGGTGCCCCTGGAGAAAATCGCTGATGTCTGACATGTGACCAGGACGTGGCCACAAACGTGGAGGAACGAGTGCAATCCAGGGAAAGGCAAGAACACGTTCAAAGAGTCCCGGGTAGGAAGGTTCTGGACTTAGAGGAACCGAAAGAAAGCTAGAGCTTGCGGCTGTGGACAAAGGAAGTGCGGAATGGCTTGCAATGCGACGTCAGGGTTTGGGGAGAACATTGTGGGACCTGTGGAATCCTGGACTCTCTCCTGAGAGCAGGGGGTACGCTCAGGGCAGGGGTAGGGGGTCCACCAGCCGCAGTGTGGAGACGGCTTGGGAAAGGCACGGAGATGGAAAAGGAGAGACAGTGAGGGCGATGTTGTGACCGGAGGAGAGTGGGACAGGCTGGATGTAGGCAGGGCAACGGCGGGGGAAAGAAGTCGAGGGGTTGAGCGTGTTCTTAGCAGGGACTTCAAGGTCGGTGAGGGAGGGGTGACAGCAAGACCTGCTCCCAGTTCTGAGTGACCCGGTGTGGGAGGAGCCGTTTTGCTGCTGGGTTGTTTTGGATGAAGACAAGATCTGGGCTCCGTTGTGAAGGATCGGAAATACCTGTGCAGCATGTCACGGAGATGCCATGTAGGCTGTGGATGTGCCCGAGACCCAGAGAAGAACCAGGTCAGGGGAGCCCCCGCAGGACCTGTGGTAGCAGAGGCAGAGCTCTGGTAGGAAAGCCAGGGAAGGTGCCAAGAAGAGAGAACGTTTCCGGAGAGAACGAGCAGCTCTGAGAAGGCAGGTCCTACAAAGAGCTTGAGGATGAGGAGGGCTGGACACGGTGCCCTGGATTTAGCCACGTGGGGACCCAAAAGAACCTTCTGGATGGTGTGATGGGCTCGGTTAGAACAAGGCTTGGGTGATAGCAGTTACATTTAGACTTCTCTTAGATTTTCCACCCGCGAACAGACCTCCCTCAGGTCTCAGAAAGAGGAAGGTGTCTTCAGGAATCACTTTGAAATGGTAATTGACTCATCCGGTTGAGCATCACCTTAGAAACTGGCCTGGAGAGGACAGAGTCGTTGTTAGGTTTTACAGTAGAAAACCGTGAATCCCAGAGTCCTGCCCTCCACCCTTAGCTTCTATTTACTTTAAAGAGAAGTCAGAAAAAAATTTCCCAGAAGAATTTAGTGCAGAACAAATCATACTTCTCCTGTGCCCATTACACAGATGTAATCCAGGCTTCCTGTCAGAGACCCTTGAGGCAAAGGTCAGATTTACGCTGTCACTGGGGCCAAGTGTCCTTTGGTCAGTGAGTCTGGGATAAGAAATAAAAAGAGAGAGGGTGTGGAGGGGGGCACCTGGGTGACTCAGTCGGTTAAGCATCCGACTCTTGATTTCAGCTCCAGTCATGATCTCACAGTTCATGAGTTCGAGCCCTGAGTCAGGTTCTGCACCGACAGCGTGGAACCTGCTTGGGATTCTCTGTCTCCTTCTCTCTCTGCCCCTCCCCTGCTGGCTCTCTCTCTCTCTCTCTCTCTCACTCAAAATAAATAAACATTAAAAAAATAAGCATTTAAAAGAGAGAGAGAGAGAGAGAGAGAGAGACTTCTTTTCACAGAGATAACAAAGACAGACATAGGAAGTGTGCTTAAAGGGGTATCAGAGATGTGCTACTCCAATATCTCCCTTATCTGCTGGTCATGAACATGGCCCGTGAGTTTGCCAGCAGAGCTCTGTTCCTCTGAAGCAAGGGATTTTGTCCCATTAAAAACAGGGTGCACCTCAAAGCACCTTCTCCTCAAAGGTGGAAGGGCGTACAGGTGAGTAGGAAGCACGCATGGTACTGATTGAATGGGAATCAAAAGGGGACGTAGGGAAGGCAAGCCTGACTTCTCGAATTTGCTGAGTGGCAGCCAAAATGGGGTTTTTAAAGGCATAGTCTGAGCATTCATGCTCTTTTGTCAATAAGGTATTTTACCAGGACTGCTTCAAAAGGATGTTCAGGTTGCGCACTGCACACGTACAGGAGCATTGTTCATACTGCATCCAGGGCCTCCTCCAGAGATTCTAATTGCAGTTTTCTGCCATTTTTGCACCCATATGAGGTGACCTGTAAAAAGTATGCTCCTTCAATGCAAAGTGTGTCTTTATTCTTTCTTTATCTATAGTATGTAACCCAGGACAACACATAATTGAGTGTTCAGAAGATGGTTTGTATAATGTTAATGGTGAAAGTGTCTTTGTTCTCGTGTCTTAAAAAAACCCAAAACAATAGAAGTTTTGGGCCACCAGTCTCCTCCAGGCCATGCTTGGGCCAGCGAATATGAGACTTTCAGCCTCTGGTGCTTGTCAGGCTGTGCCAGAAACCCACCTTGTACCTGCTTAAAGGGGTGGAGAGGAGGGGACGTCAGGGTTAGAGGTCCAAGGTCCTTCTCCCTCCATGAGAAGGTATGTGAGAAAGACAAGCAGTCTTAACATTGAGATTGAGAGTAACCCAGCGGATGGGTTTATTTCTGTGTATGTGAGTGTGTGTGTATGTGGTGTGTGAATGAGTGAACAACACAAAAAAGCATATGAAAGGTGATTCAAAAGGCAATACCTTGAGCATGAAAAAGCTGGAGGGACGTCCTCATGCTTCTACTTCATAGTCTAAAGTTCAGTTTATGGAGGGGCGCCGGGTGGCTCCGTCGGTTAAGCGTCTGGCTTCAGCTCAGGTCGTATCACGGTTTGTGAATTCAAGCTCTGCATCGGGCTCTGTGCTGACAGCTCAGAGCCTGGAGCCTGCTTGGGATTCCGTGTCTCCCTTTCTCTGCCCCTCCCCCGCTTGCTCTCTCTCTCTCTCTCTCTCTCAAAAGTATATAAACATTAAAAACATTTTAATTTCAGTTTACGGAAAATGTCCAACTCCATTACAAAGTAGAACTTTCTGTCTGAGAACCCTTGAATGTGGATTCTAACAAGGCTGCTTTTATGTTATTTCTTTTAATTTTCAAAGCTCTGGGTTGGATAGTCAGTGCCATCTTCACAGCATTCTGGACTATTCTGGGCAGACTGGCATGTTTGTTCTCCCTCCCCCATGAATGCTGAGATCTTTGTGCCTTGCGACCTGTTAGAAGACTTCACTTTCACGGGGCTTTAGCGGATGTTGGAAAGGATTTTGTCAAATGCGTGGCAAACGCTAGAGGGCGGTATGTGCTCAGACGTCAGCCGGGGCCAGGAAAAGGACTCCGCCTCCTCCTGGAATTCTTGGCTCACCTCCCGGAGCTAAAAGGAATGAATAAAATATGTTTGGGAGGGGCAAGCCTGGCCCTGAAGTCTAATCGAAGAGGCTGGATGTGAAGTCAGACTCTGCAGGCAGCCTATCAGGAGCCGGGAGGAATTCTTGTCCTTGAGTTCAGGGCAGTAGGGAAGTCTGTGCCGCAATCCTTGACTGTCATCAAGACTTGTCCTCTGTTGGGACATTCACACACAAAAAACAGACTTCAAGACTGCAGAGAATCAGCAGCTGTATCCATCACAGATCACAAAACTTTATTCTGAGAAAGCCCCTCATGCATTCGAGGAAAACGTGTATTTATTCGCCATGTGCCAGACGTCCAAGTCTAGGGGCTCGGCTGCAGTCCTGGGTCACCTAGCCCCAGCCCCCCGCCCTCCTGAAGTTCACTTTCTAGTAGGAGGGAAGGATGAATAAACAAGGACACAAATCAATAACCTCGGGCACATATTTTCATCTATTAGCTTCTTTTCTCTCGGAGCCAGGCCAACCAGCGCTGTCTTATATGATCTATTCTCACTCTGAAAGAGAATGCACGTCACATATTCGACTCTCCGATCGTGGCCACAGGCCACATTTTTAGAGAGACCATCTGGCTCTGGTGGATCCGACTGCACAGTGGAGAGCCGGGATGCCACGACCTTTTACCAAACGCAAGGGGATGCAGGGAAAGCGTGTGGTCTTGGCCCCCGAGATGATTTCTGGCTCGGCCTGCTTGCAATTCACTGACTTGGGGTTTATTCGACAAAGCGAACAATGCAAGCCCCTCTTTGCAGAACCTTCCCTAATCCTTTTAGCCAGAAGCCAACTCTGACTCCTCTAAATGCCATGTAACACAGCACTTCTGTGGGAGACCATGGCTACCTCAGATTCCTACCTGTAGCACCATGATTTGGCTCACTGCCAGCGTTTTTAAGTATTCTAGAAGCTGTTCTAGAAGCTTCTAGTATTCTGGAAGCCTTCTAGTATTCTAGAAGCTTTGAAGTATTGTAGAAGCCATTCTAGAAGCTGTTCTGTCACAAGTTGTTTTTTTTTTTAAGTGGGTTTTGAGGAAACAGGAACAGAAAGGCTATAACTGTGGCCACCCCTCCCCATACACATGTACCACTCATTAGATGGCAAGGCCCATAAACCTTCCCCAGAAAAGACTCCTTTATTATTTATTATTATTATTTTTGATGTTTATTTATTTTTGAGAGAGAGAGAGAGAGAGAGAGTGAGCAGGGCTGGGGGCGGAGGGGATGGGGTGCGGCAGAGAGAGAGGAAGACGCAGAATCCGAAGCCGGCTCCAGGCT
>NW_026059533.1:0-52095 GCF_023721935.1 Panthera uncia
GGGATGCACTGATGTTGTTTCCCACAACAATTAAAAAAAAAAAAAAAGGCAGTTTCTCTAATCATTAAGCTCTTCCTCCTCAGGCAGGGCTCCCAATCACCTTCTTGGTAGCTCAATGTTAAATATGGGTGAAAAGATAAGTGTGTCCAGGCATTTGAGGAGAGACGTAATTAATGTATTAGTATTTATTTTCAACATATTTTTACTGAATATATATGAATGCAAAGAAAAAATAACAACTTTAAAAAGAATGTATTTAAAATATCTCATTATAGGCATCTAGTAGGGAAAAGCTTCTCTGGAAAAAAAATGACTTCTAAAATTGTTTTTAACCTTTACTTATTTTTGAGAGAGAGAGAGAGCAAGGTGGGGGACGAACAGAGAGAGGGAATCACAGAATCCAAAGCAGGCTCTGGGCTCTGAGCTGTTAGCACAGAGCCTGATGCAGGGCTTGAACTTAAAAACTGTGAGATCATGACCTGAGCCAAAGTCAAACACTTAATCAACTGAGCCACCCAGACACCCTGAAAAAAATGACTTCTTACGCAGAGGTCAAACAAATAAATAAGTAGTGAACTATGAAGAAATAGAGACAATTCAGAAAACAGGAGAAAGCAAAAGCTAATTGATAACATCAGCAAGACAAAGAAGCTATTGCTTCCATGAAACAAGAACAGGAAGTTATTATTTTTTTTAAGGATCAGGGAATGAAAAAGAGATCGGGGGAATTAAAAACAAAACTAGAAATGTAATTTAAAAGGCTGAAAGATAAAATGGAGTTAATGCTTGAGAAAGTAGTATAAAAAGACAAAAAATGAACATTGGGAAGTCAAAGAAAATTTGTAAGATTTTCCAGGAAGTCCAATATCAAGATGAACAGGAGATCTAAAAAGAAAGAACAGGCAAAATAGAGATATAATACAAGAAAATCCACAGAAGGACATGACATGGGTCAGCTGATTGGAAAGGTTTACCAAGTACTTAGCACATGAAATTTGATAAAAATATTTTCAACTTATAAATCTATATTCAGCAAACCCTCTGTTCATGTAAACATAAAGCCATTTCCAAACATATAAGTTTTCAGTGAATTATCTTCCATATGCTTATTCTCAATAACATACTGTTATTCCACTATAGCAGATTAAGTTAACCAAGAAAGAGAGAGAGAGAGGCAAACGAAAACATCTCGTCATCTCAAGATAACAGTAAAGGGCCTAACATCAACCCCAATTAGGTTTGTAAGAGACCAGAAGACCCAAAAAGGATTTATGGTGGAAAATCATTTTGGTTTGAGTTGATTTATTTTGACAATGTGAAAGAATAGTATTGAGACAAGTACTATAATTCTGTTGAAAATTTTAGGAGGAATTAACTACACACAAATAATACAATAAGCAAAATAATATTCTAACTTTTAAAAAGGCAAATATTGACTCTATGAAACACAATGAGTAATGCAAGAAAAGAAAAATAATGATAGCACATTGGACTATCATTTGACTCAGCAGGGAACAATATTTATATAACCAAAACATATAAACCTTAAAAAGTCTGTGATCACAAAAGAAGGGATATGGGAAGTAAAGAGTAAGATGGTACTTACCATAATAGGAAGTCAATACATAATGTATAAAATTGTTAGATTATGAAATATAACTGTAATGCATTTATTTAGGAATCTAGAGGCAAATAGATTTGTAAAGAAAGTGTTACTCTTGATGAAAAGAGTCTAGTAGGTTAGGGGATTTGAGGCAGAAGACTTTTTGTTGTCATTTTAAGACTTTCAATACTGAATGCATTGATTTGATGAAAATGAAAACATTTTAAAAATTGGTAAAAATTCAAACAGAACAAAATTTTTCTTCCACCATAATGCAAATATTCTCAAGCATATAAATATGTATACATCTCCGTCTCTCTCTCTTTTTTTTTAATATGAGTGGTTCTCATTTAGTTCTCTTCTGTGAACTAAATATATACATACATATATATGTATATATAATATTTAAAATTTGTTCTCTATTTATAGCTATATATTTTATTTCTTTTTAGTGGCTGCCCAGTATTCTATTTTATGAATGTAGCCCAATTTATTTGACATTGGAAGCCCTCCTTTTAAAATGTACATGTCCTTATGTGGTCAGTATATATATATATATATATATATATATAGTGCATAACTTAATTTTTTATGACATGAAATTTCAGTACCCAAAGGTATAAACTCTTTTGAATATTAAATGAGATGATAAATATAAAAATACTTAGCATATTAATTTTAATTACAAGTATTGATTAAAAATAAGTTTTAAGTGATACATCTTCTTTTATCCTTTCTGTAAACTTTGTTTCTACAAGATGGGTTTGGTAAGAAAATGTCATTTGATCAAATGTTCAGTAGGTATCTGTAGAGTGTTTAATAAATGTGCAGAACTCTGAGGGTGACAGGAAGGAATCATTATTCCTGCATATGCATTTACCTCCTAGCATAGTTAAATTGATGAAGAGGAACTTCTTATTTGAAAATTTTAGTATTAGTATTTTCAACATTTTTACTGGATATATATAAATGCAAAGAAAAGATTAACAAATTTAAAAAATTTGTATTTAAAATATCTCAGTGTAGACATCTAGTAGGAAAAAAATTGACTTCTTATGCAGAGAGCAAGAAGGAAGACTTAATACGACTCTTTATTACTTTTTGTGTCTTCCCTTTACAATTATTTTATTCTGGCTAATTGAATCTGCAAGTGCAATCAAAGAGTTTTAAGGAACATAATTATCTTGGTTATTAGTGACTGGCACATGTAACATTCTGACCTTAAGCAGATTCTATAGTAATCTTTATATTAGAGAAAGTCTAAAGCAATTCAGATGGGCTGATGCAGATATGAAGATTTAGAAGGTCTTAAAACTTAGATGATTATAAACTCTAGAACAGAAGATACAAACAGAACATGATACTTGAGTCTATAAATTGAAGTATAGTTTGAATGAAGTGAGAGGACTCCTCACATATACAAGAAAACCTAACCAAGTGTCAGTAACGAGACTCAATCCATTTCAACAGACTTGATGGAATATTTATTATGCGAACAGAACACAAAGTTATGGTCTTTGCGTTTGCAGATGTGATATAATAATATCTTATTTTAAAAGTATGCATAAAGTGAAATGGGAAAATAAATGTGGGTTCACACTTAAGAAGTCTTGAGAGCATAAATATAATTTATTAAAATTGCCTAAAGTTAAAAAACGTAGCTTCCCAAGGACTAAAATTATTTATTAGGGAATAGAGAAAACTAAGTATTTTTTTGAAATGATTTTGTCTCTCTATATTTATTTCTCTATATCCAAACCTATATCTATTCATCTATTTCCTTATCCATATTTATGTTCCATTTTTATGCCACTTTACATGGTATATGTTCTTTTTATTCCAAAAATTTTTTTGTTTAGTTGAGCACACTTGACACACAATGTTACATTAATTCGGGGCACACAATATTAATACATGTTCTTTATATACAATAATCCATGAAGTTGATGCTACTTTTGTACCTGCAAGAAAGAATTGGACCCAGTGAGGAGAAAGAATACCTTTTCCATTGTTAGAGGAGGAAAAAAGAAAAGACGGAGGCACGTGGAGAAGGTTGGTGGATGCTTGAAAGAATGAGGACATTGTCAGAATTATAAAGCATGAGGCAAAGGGAAGAGTGAGGAATGGCCAGCAGAAGGACATTTCGGGAGGGGAGATAGTGGTTGCTTGTTTTTCTTATATATACATAAGCACATTATGAAAGAATGCACAAAAATTACACGGATAAAGAATACATAAAATTATCTCACTGGAGGGGCGCCTGGGTGGCGCAGTCGGTTAAGCATCCGACTTCAGCCAGGTCACGATCTCGCGGTCCGTGAGTTCGAGCCCCGCGTCAGGCTCTGGGCTGATGGCTCGGAGCCTGGAGCCTGTTTCAGATTCTGTGTCTCCCTCTCTCTCTGCCCCTCCCCCGTTCATGCTCTGTCTCTCTCTGTCCCAAAAATAAATAAAAAACGTTGAAAAAAAAAATTAAAAAAAAAATTATCTCACTGGAGAGAGTGAGAGACTGGATGGATGGAGAGAGAGAGATAGGAAGAATTTTCACTTGTTCATACTGTTATTCTCTATTTTGCATTTTGAACCCATATAAATGTGTTATTCATTCAAAAGATTAAAGAAATAAAACTTTAAATACTGGACAAGACTCAGAAATGAATTTACCAGATAATAACAAATAGGAAGGACAGCTAGGAAGTGTTGAGGACTCTGCAGAAATTTCAACTTTATAAAAACAATAACCAAGTGTTTTGTTTTTGTCTTCTTTATTTTTTAAATTTATTTATTTATTTATTTTGAGAGAGAGAGAGCGCGCGCGCGCGCGCGCAAGTGGGGGAGGGGCAAAGAGAGAGGGAAACAGAAAATCCCAAGCAGGATTTGTGTTGTCAGCACAGAGCCTGATTCAGGGCTCAAACTCACGAACCGTGAGATCATGACCAGAGCTGAAATCAAGAGTCAGTGACTTAACCGACTGAGCCACCTAGGCACCCCTGTTTTTGTCTTCTTTAGAAAACATTTTCCAGTGCATATTTTTATGGAAAATACAGATTTCATAAGAACAACAACAAAAGCTTTACCTGACAAGATATTTCGACAAAATGATTGATTTTATTCAATAGATCTATAGATTTATTTTAAATCTGTTGCATAGTTTAAAATAAATCTATAGATTTATAGCTGTATGATCCTTGAGGGGCATTGATAGGGATGGGACAGAATAATGATTATAGGTGGGTCCTGTAACATTAAGCTGTAAATAGGTTATGGTTCTATAGAAACTAGTTTTAAATAGTTTGAACCTAACAACTGAGCCCTACTGAAAGCTAAATACATCATAGGGGTATTTCATCATATGCTTTATATAAGCAGACATTGCCCAAACCCCAAGGTTTTGGATAAAGATGCTGTCCTACTAGAAAATTTTATGTCATTAAAAAAAAATCATTCAGATGAAATCTCAAAAGCAGTCTTTCTTTCATTTCCTGTTACCGTTTACTTGCTGAAGAATTTTCTTTTTCTGTTTCTTGAACTATCTTTGCTTCAGGCATGTCTTCCGCCACTAAGGACTCACTCTATGCAAAATAGCCCAAGTGGGCTCCCTAATGCTTGAAGTAGGACCTGGGAATCACATTGCTTCCATAGCAAGACAGCAAAACTGGAAAGGGGAAAATGAATTCTCTTAAGTTTGGACACTTTTTTGCCCCTGTTTTCAACAGAATGAGGCCTGAGGTTATCACTTTGCCTTCTCTCAGATACTTAATTCATCAACGACCCTGTCTTCTTCCTTCCACCTTTCTGTGGAACTAAAATACACTATCAGGCCATTCACTATGAGTGCCAAATGTGAGGTTATATAAAAAAGGAAATATCTTAAATGCAAGAAGAATGTGGAACATCAAATGCCTTTGTGATCTCGATTCTATATTTATGTGTGTGATCTAGGGGTAAATATGTATATGATATCAAAGAGCCTATTACATATTAAAAATTTTTGTTAATATTAGATTTTATAGTGATCATTCTTCAAGCTCCTTCCCTACAAAACCTCTGTACTGAGCAATAAACATTGCTTATTAATGAAACCCATTGCTTAGCCTGTCACGATGCAGTGATACTCTTCTGTAAATACTTTACGCATGGATTTTCCTCAGCGTCAGTAGAAAAATGCATAAGGAAACATGCAGCCGCAACTATGTCAGATTTTAATAAACAGAGTGCTTGGTTGTTCTGGGAGGTCTACCCATTCCTGGGGGGAATCTTCCCTAGACTCAGTGAGAGATTCTCTTCATTTTTGTGCACAACTTCTGGAAGAAATGACACGACACCCCTCTGCCCTTAGACCACAATAAACATATCATGTTGAAACAGTAATTCCAAATAACCTACTGTTGTGAAGGTGAGGGCATTTTGTCATTTAATATTCAACCTCAAACATACCAGGGTATGAAGTAGAAATGACTGGTATTTTCAGGACATGCATTCTACAGTAACCCAGTGGCAGAAGGGGATTCCTCTCCTCTCCAGGCTGTTGGCAGAGGGCACTTAAAATGAGATTTAGAATGAAAATGAAACCTAACACCAGTGTCTCGTCGAACACCAGTGTCTCTATGTAATCTAATGTACTTAAACTCTTCCTGCAAAACCCTGCTGCTTTTCTGTTGTTTGATATTCTGACCATTTTTGAACCCTCGAACTCTGACTGAGAGGAGGGACTTGGAAAGGTTACCATCCGATCGGTGTTGGAAGGCAAAGAGAATAAGTTTCCCCCTGATAGCACTTCTTTCTGCTGAACAGTTGGTGGGAGATTAAAATGATCTATCTAGGTGAAGAGGACTGGGACAAGGTCCGGCGACATCACTTTTTGGGAATGGTTTGCCTGCCTGTCAAAAAATGGACACGGTTTACTTTCCTCCCTTCTTTTCTGCCACACAGTAATAATATTTCACTGCTTATTTATTCATTTTTATGATTTACTCCAAGCCTTGAAGGAGACTGAATTTCTGCTATGCTACCGTCCGGCCAGGATCGTGGTTAGATGCTGACATTCTGAGTTCCAGCCATATTAATTGCTGGATAAAGGCTATAATCCTTCTCTCTTTGAAGCCCAAGGCTGATTTTTAGGCAACACTTCAAAAGCAGAGCACAACTGAAGAGGCATATTTTCTACCAGCACTGAATTACCATGATTGACTCAGCTTGCATTAGTCTACATGTGCCTTACATATTTGGCTACCCGACCAAACAATTTGATTTTGATATCAGAAAGAAAAAGAAAATACCGTTTGTTATCTAAAGAGTCATCTATAACTCCTTGTGAGATATTTCAATGGTTGTTTAAACCATCTTGGAAATAGAAAGGCCTAAATTATTCTTTTCTTACACTGGAAAACATCATGCTTGAAAGTTCTCACCTCTCTCACTTCCGTGTTTTGCTGCAACATCATATAAAGCCATCAGTCTGAGTCCACTATGATCAATGACAAAGCCTATGTAAATAAGGCACTTTGTACATTCTCAAATTATTATAACCCATGGAAGTCTTTTCAAAATAATTTGTAACATCAGCCATTTAAAAGTCAGCCCAATATATGTAAAACAATTCTAACAAGATTTTAAAATGAGGACGTATAGAGTATAAATGTTCCATAAAATACTAACACAAAAACAGCTATCAAAACAACAACAACATCAACAACAGCAACAAACAAAAATAAAAAAGGCTCAAGTAAAATGGAAATCTGTAGCCAATATGGAACTTTTCACTGGTGTCTCTTTCACTTACAGCTTGTTTATCTCTGGATCTGTGCTATAGGGACTTTCTCATATAGGATTTGCCAAGTATACTTAGTGTGCTATGTTTGAGAAAGATTAACAGTATCTCAGATCAAAGGAGGACCCTGCTGCATGGTCTTACGAGATTGTCATTCACTCCCATTATGGCTCATTTGCACAAGATTTTCATGTAATATGAGCCATTGTTTTGATGGCAGTGATTTGACATAAAGACAGGGCCGAACTGCATCTCAGCGTCCTCCTCAGTCAGGCTGGGGGGGATCTTGGTCCCAAAGAACTTGCCAATCATAAAAGGCAACTGTTACTCAGTTATGGATCAGCCCTCCCCCGCCATGGTCCCCTGCCCCTACCTCCTTGTTTTTAAGGTGGAAAACTTCTTGAATGTTCATGGCTACCATAAAAATCAGACAATGCTTACTTGTGCTAGATTAGATACAGTTTACCCAGACAAAGTTTCAGATACTCTATTCAAAAGAGCAACTTATGAGCCATTTTAATGAACTGCTTTTCCTTCGTGTGCTTTCTGCCATGCTTATTTTGATTTTAAAATAACTGGAAGTGGTGAAAAGTTATGTCTGAGCTACACTGAAAACTTTTCTTTAAGCTATATTTATGTCTTTCTAGTGATTTAGTTTCTTGGCTATGCATAGAATATATATTTACATATTTACATATACTAGTCACTAACATTCTCTTTCTTTCTGCAAGTTAGATTTAAAAGAAAAAGAGGGGGAGAGGGATTATTGCTGCTTCAGTGATGCCCGACAATATAAGTGAAGAAGAAATACTCCATCAAAATCCATATGATTTCCAATGTAATTTTATTTAACTGGAGAGAATATCCTCTTATTACTTTTATCTAGAATATATCACAATGTAAAACATACATTTAGATATATTAAATATGCAAATATGGCAAGAAAAATTTTCAAGTGGTTGCGTCTAAGTATGAAATTAAATGTGAAGAATTAAGAATAAAAACATTAGTATTTAATCTCGTTTTAGTGCCTGGCTTGAGTTTTCTAAGTAAATGCATTTTAAATCTGGAATTGTAATGTTTATATAGCATTTACTATTTCTGGGAAGGTGCTGGTTATTTTATGCAGCGTTTATCCAGATTTTTAGATTTTTAGAATTTATTTTATAAGTTATAGCAATGTCTCATCTAAATTTTGTGTATAGAATAATACTGACTATAACTTGTTTTTACTCCATTTTAAAATTGTTCACAGCAACCATAATGTCACAGAACAAAAGAGGAGAGGCAAACTCATGATTTCATAATATTGTAGAAAATGTTTAAAAAATTAGAGAAATCACTATTATCTACACATTTTTAAAGGTTTTGTAAAGATTTTTATTTTAAAATCATTTTTCCCTGCTCAATTAATGAAAGAAATCATATATTTGCCATATAATCCTCATAAACTTTTATACTTTAAAACTGTATTAAAAGCTGACCAGAAAGAAGGTAGGCATGCTCAGTGAAATATTTTTAAAATGTCTATTTACCTTAAAAATAATTAACAAAAATAGCCATACAAATGGAAAACAAGTTAAGTGGTCAGAATATTTTCTTCAAGTCTTTCATATGAAAAATTTTAAACCTAAAAAAGTTGAAAACACAATACCATAAACATATGCATGCCCCCTACCCAGAATCAGCAATTAACATGTTTGCCACATTTACTTCCTTTTTTTTTTTTCTCTCCTGAACCATTTGAAAATGACACCCCTGTTTTCCAGCATGCATCTCCTAAGCACAAGGCTATCCTTTTCCCATAATTATCATACCAGAAAATTAAAGTATTCTATAAAATTTAGTAATCGGAGTGTTTAAAACGAATTAAAGATTAGTTAGAACTTAGGGACAATTAAAAATACATATACCCTTAAAGGCAAATACAACAACTTTAATAATCTATTACATAATCACTTTTTCCGTTACTTTAAATTTAAATTCGCGCATTACATGTAAATACTTCCATTGGAATGTATAAGCAGGTTTTGAAAAGCAAATACAGCTGAATGTGTTTTGTTTTATGAACACTTTCAAAATACATGAACAACAGCGCCCTCTACATTTGGATAGCCTATGATGAAAAAGATTTTCCTCGTTGAAAACAAGAGCACTTTAACAATAATCACTTGTGGTTTGGGGAACAAATGATGTGATTGTAACACATTACAAAATTACATAGTAATCTCTCATATGAGTTTACAGTGTTTTTAAACCATTGATTTAGTATGGGAAATCAAAATCTGGAAACTCAGTATTGCACCATTCAGCAAACAAACTGACAGAAATAATAGTCAAGAGGAAAGAGAAGGCTCTCTAGGAAAATATATAAACCTGTTTCAAAAATAAACTTAATCATATTATTTAATAGATTTTCTGAAATAAGTTGCGAGTAGTTAACATATGTCACTTTTCTTTCTTGCTTATATAAACAGGATTTGGGGATGTTTTCAAATTCCAAAATGCATTGAAAGCCTTTTAAAAATGCTTTATAGTTTTCAGTAGCCAACTAATGAAGAAAATAGAGACTTTGAATGTAACGTTTAATATATTTTCATGAAGTGAAGTACAATTAATTTGTGTTTCAGTAAGTTCTTTTGCAAATTATTTTTCAGATGAAATAATAATGAAGTTTTTGAAATTATAAAGGCATGTAAAAAATAATCAGTCGTAATGTAGACCCTCATGCCTGTAATTAACAGAACTATCCCCAAAACAATTAGAATATCATCTCTAAATAATTAAGAAGAGAAAAAAATATATAAATATGATATACATTTAAAAAATGACAACAGATTTTTACAGCATAGAATAAAATTTTTGATATATATTTGCAGTTCGTTTTTAACTACAAATACTTTATTCTATGACATCTAAATTTTATGTTTTCTCTCAATAGTCAATAAAAATGTGCTTACTAGCAAATCAATCCAATGTATTGGCATTTGAAAGATTTAGTTTTCTGTTTAGTTTTGTTTTTTCAGGGCAACTTTTTTCACATAAGAAAATGTTTATACTAAAAATAATATTTTGCTTAAATATATTCTTTTATACACAGATTTGACACTGCTTCACTATTAAGTCTTGAGGACACCTTAAATACTTTAGCCTAAAGTAAAATTCTTTTAATAAATTATTTGTGAGCTGTGGGTTGGCAAAGAGTGCTTAAAGATAGCTAAGACCTGGAAACATGTTTTGTTATTCATCATCAATTTAATGCCAGAGTTTCAATGTCTAAGTCACTTTATTTAAATGGAAAATAACACAGAAATTAGAAATCAATACTTAAGGAACAAGTATTTTATGTTTTAGAACGAGAAACACAGCTCAAATATCTAAAATAAACTCCTGTAGCCTGCGTTGTACATTTTAAGTTACAGCAAACCTGAATAATAATATTACTTGAAAGAAAAAAAGAGAATGCCATTTGAAATGATTCCTTTCGTCTTTTCCTTTGCTTACAGTGCCATGAAAAATCCTAGCACATGCGCTAAATTTATAAAGACAAAATGCCAGTGACTCAGGGGATCATCTTGTTCATTTTAAGAGCAAATTAAAACAGTGAAAGAATGGTGCAAATAATTGTTTCATATGTTCTTTGCTTGTGACTGCTGTAATCATCGGGCCTGATTTACAAATGTAGACTTGAAGGTTTCTCAGCTTCCTGCAGGGTAGAAGACTGTTACTTTGGCACTCACCCTCTCGCCCTTGTAATCACCACTCAAAACTGCCCTGGTACTTCCAATTCCCAGTCTCTTGATTGAACACCTCATTCTGTGCTAACAAGGTGTCCAAGGTATTTGAACAGGGGCTCCAGTCGGAAAATTGTTAATGGTTCTGCTCATTAAGAGTTGCTGTACTAGTTTTGGTAATTTGGTAACTGTCTAAATTGCAAGTTGATTTTTTTCCCCTTCAGCTTAAGGAAGGAGGCTACATTTAAGACAGTAACAGTAATGAAACTTCTGTTTCAGAACTGACAAGGAAAGTTGAGTGCTGTTGGTATTATCATGCAATGGTTTTCACAGAATTAATAAAATTATCTTGAATGTCTAGGCTTATTCTCTGGTTGTGTTCAAGATACGGTTAAAGTAGGACCAAATAAAGAAGAAAAATTTTCACAGGATAGGTCTATGAAATAGCTAAGATTCCTGAAAGTTTAAAGGATAAAGATAGATCAACAAAAATGATTTCTTCAAAAATGTGAGAGAAAAGAGAGTTATGACAGTGTTTCTAAACACTTTATGTCAAAGTGAAATTGATTATTTTTGAAACTTCTGTTTCTATAAATAGACAACTAGGTCTTTAAGAACACATATGACACATTTTATTTTTAAAAAATTATCGATCATGTTGATTTACTTTATTTACTATTAGAATGACTTTTCAGGATCATTAATTACAAAGCCTATTTTTATTCAAAGATAGACAATTTTGATAGATACATTTTTCTACTGAACAATTCTTTAAAAAATATTTCAGATGTGATCTGAATGCTCAAAATTGTCTTTTACAAGTATACATAAAAATCCCAAGAACATTTTTCATGAGTTAAATGCATTTGCCTCCATGGCAATTTTTCTGACAATACCAAGTTATTTTAGTTATACAACCTATTTCTTTATATTTCTACACTTTATAAAAGATATATTTCCCAAGAGGAATTAAGAAAAAAAATCAATATAGGTGTGTGTGTGTGTGTGTGTGTGTGTGTGTGTGTGTGTGTGTTTAAAACCTTTGGTTTAGTTTGAAACCTGTGATTTACTTTATCAACTCAGATTTAAAAGGGAGAATATTTCTAAAAACCATTTTTCTTATACAGTCTCTATTTGTTTCTTAATCATGAAAGGCCTTACTAAGTTTGGCAGCAATATCTCCAGGGATTTATTTTAAATTATTTTTAGTGATTTGGACAGTTGCCATTTTATCATAGAGATGAAAAGGTGGGAGATGAGATTCAGCTGAGGATGGAAGTTTCTCCCCTATACCGAGCAAAGGGCTATTTTAAAGTGATTTATGTGGCAGTTTTCTTCTGTGTCACCATTATGTCCCTGCTGCCTGACTGTGACAACTTGGTGCTTGCTAACATTTTGGTAATAATTTATTGGGATGAGATTTTTTTGCCTGGAGTTCAGCCTGCAGTCCTTTTAACACTCTGCTTAAAGGACTAAGTTCTCTACAGGCTTATTTATTTTTCACTTTGGAACTGTGCACTCACACAAAAACCTGCCTACATAAATCTGCAACTTTTCTTTTTGAATTGGAAGTTGAATACAGACCATGACTTGTGCATATAAAAAAATGCAGAAATAATGCCCCCCTACTGTGTAAGTATTTTTGTTTTTCATGAATCAAGCCCAAAGTTATTTAAATTAATTCTAGTCTCATCATGGTAATAGAATATCATTTTTTGCCTGTTAAAAATACTAATGCATGGAAGTAATTTTACTGGTTATTTGACCAAGTTCCTCATACATTTTTAAATTCTATAACACGAAGAAAAAAAACCAATGGCTACAGTTTCATGTTAACAGGCTTTAATCAATCAACATGAAAATACAATTTTTGATGTTCACAAACCATCATACTTTTCATTATATCTTTGAAAATCTAGAAGACAAAGAATTCACATTTTTCCCCCATGTGTTTACATTGAAAGCTATGCAATTGATTAATCAATCAGGGAATCTCTGAAATCTTGCTCTTTGATGATGGGTGTTATGATTTAGAAATTCTATCACACATCTAAGCTGGACACATTTGCTTTAAAATAGAGGCTCTGACTTCTTTATATTTGGCTATATGCACAAGCAGATTAAAAATATGGTTTATTGTGCTAGACCTAGCTTTGGTTGTAAGTAAAAAATAAATTAGTGCTGTGTTTTTTTTAAATATCGAAATCTTCAACACCTCATCTGAGTGATCTTTCCAGTTGTTTGTCATGGAAAGAGACTTCAATTTGCCCATGGATGGATTAAGAGGAGTTTTGTTAATATTAGTGGCAAATAGATGGAAGTTGGAATTTTTTTTTTTAATCTAGGAGGTAATTCAATAGATTCCTGCTTAGAAAATACCACTGACTTTCACAGTCATGTGTATGTAATTCAGATATGATAAAGCCATAAACTGAAAAGAAAAATATTAACTAATGGAGATTTGAAGCTTCTAAAATTACTTTCTTGGGTTTTCTATTGGTTCTGTGATTTTCTTTACAAAATTAAGTACTGCCAATTCAAAAAAGATAAAATTGTTTTATAATGCTTTGGCTAAATGATATCAACATGTGTAGTCAGTTTAGGTAATTGGTTTCTATACCTGGTCCCGGAAATCACTCAAAATTTATTTTTATTTCTAGCATGGATAAAATTGCCATGGAATACAGTAAGAAAACTATTATTTAGTTTCTTCTTTATGTAGTTCTTTAAAAAATATTTTGCCTAGGTATTTTAGCATTAGTTGTGACTTCGAATTATACTGAATTTGTTTTAATCATTTCAATTTATTTTAGCCATTATAAAACAGGCTGACCCCATGAAAGTAAGGTCACATAATTTTTTTTTTTTTTGGATTATGAGAGCCTAACTTTGCATTTGGTTCAGTGCTTAACATATTATTTGTTGTTTTGGTTTTTTTAATTTTTTTTTTAACGTTTATTTATTTTTGAGACAGAGAGAGACAGAGCATAAATGGGGGAGGGTCAGAGAGAGGGAGACACAGAATCTGAAACAGGCTCCAGACTCTGAGCTGTCAGCACAGAGCCCGACGCGGGGCTTGAACTCACGGTCCGTGAGATCATGACCTGAGCCGAAGTCGGCTGCCTAACCGACTGAGCCACCCAGGCGCCCCAACATATTATTTGTTTTTAATAATTGCCTAAGTGCATGCTCATAGTTCATGTTCTACTTTGTATAAGAAGGTAATGAACTTATGACTTTAAAGGCTGGAATCTCACAGTAAAAGAACAATGAGCATTTAAATACTTGTTATTAGCTTTGTTTAAGTCATTGCAAATAATAATACAATTACTGCTCAGATATCTTAGGTCTTAAATCATCAGTACAGTAAGAAATCTAATGATATAGCTCAAAAATCTAATCTGTAGAGAGGACAAAAACTTGACTTCAGTGTCATACTGTTAAGAATTGTCAAGGGAAAAAAAAAGATAAAAAAAACAAAACAAACAAACAAAAAGAATTGTCAAGGGACTAAAATATGATAACTTTTTAGGACTGTAAACATTTTGTGTAGAGTGAATTTATTATAGTGTTTGAGAAAACTGGCTTCATGGTGATGTTCGGGGGAAGTCACATTTGTGTTTTCTCATCTGTCACAGGTATTCAAATGTAAAAATCAAGGTCAGTATTGGAGGCCATGTTAAAGGTCACTTTGCAAAATGGGCAAGATTAGACACAGAGTTAAGGTAAATGTCCTTATAATTTTCCTTTATAGTCCTTGAATTTTAGAATCAGAGTGACTTCTTAAATGAGTTAATCTAAGGCCTTCATTTTAAAAATGAGGAAGTTGAAGGCAAGAGAAGTTCAGGAATGTTCCTAGAGTCCCACAGGCATTTAGTAGTCCTGGGACTAGAATCCCTACTTACCAGGCCAGTGTTCTTTCCATCCCTTGGCCCCAATCACCTCAAAATTAATACCTATTTGAATGGTTGTGTTGAATAGAACAAGAGCAGTTGTGCTGAGCCATGAAAAATGACTTGATCCTACTCATGGTATATTTGTTACTTGTGAAAACATATTTAAGTCATTCTTGTGCACTAACTCCTGGTGCAAAGATGAGAAACAGCATCACAAGATGAAGTTTTGCCAAGATGGCTGGCGAGTTTCTGAAGCAGATTATTTGTGTTTTTATTGAAATTATCTTGAATATGGGAATTAGTGAAAGAAGGAAAACATTTTTTATAGACTTGAAGCTGGGTTGGTTTTCATGGTATTTTTATATCATGGGAGATAATACATATTTTAGACGAAAGATCTAAGTGTGTGTGTGTGTGTGTGTGTGTGTGTGTGTGTGTGTGTGTATGGGTATATGTGTAGTTGGGTGAGGGATATAGTATTCATCTATCACTATGCCATAGTCTAGAAACAGACCCCATAAACGTTGATTAGGGATGCAGGGAAATAGTCACAGAAAACAAATATCTGAGATTCAGCCAGGCAAAGAGGGCTGTTACATGATTGATGGCACGTGGCAGTATGGTCTCCCAGCTCACGGGTTTGAGCCCGGCATCGGGTTCTCTGCTGACAGCTCAGGGCCTGGAGCCTGCCTCAGATTCTGTGTCTCCCTCTCTCTCTGCCCCTCCCCCACTTGTGCTCTGTCTCTGTCTCTGTCTCTCAAAAAAATAAATAAACATTAAAAAAGTAATAATAAAAAAAAAAAAAGAATTTGGGAGTCCAGAACCAATTTACATCTTTTCTGTGTCTTGTTAGTTGTGTGACTTGTAAGTCTGAACCCTCTCAGCAGCTTGGTCATAACCAAGAAGGAGAGCGTTAAGATGGTAGGGTATCTTAGACAAAGCGAAGTAAAAGCAATCAATAGTAAAAATAGAGGAGTTAGCCTTGGTAGAATTTTTGAGCAAGTAAGGACACAGCTGAGGCTAAAAAAGAATGCAGTAGTGTCGAAGGAAACTGGATTCCCCACTGGATTTCAGAGGAGATACTCAAATAATTAACCTGCTCCTTTTTGTTTGATTGCCTTTAATTGGACATCAGAAATTATGCCTTGAATCACCATTGGCAAGTTTCCTTCCAGTTTTCAGCAAGCTCCAATTTGGCTAAAATAAAGTAGAAAAATTATTTACTATCTTTAAATAATTTCACTATCTCTCTTGGAGAGATATTGAAAGATATATACTATTGAAAAGATAAACTGTATGAAACAGATATACTATTCTCTTGAAGAGAATCCTTCAAGTTCCTATTACTATTATGATTAAAATACATATGCTTGGATTCTAGAATGCTTTTTTCTCCATTAATGTTTATTTATACCACTTTTCCTACCAAGGATGTAATTATGGCTCATCCATTTAAAATTGCATGTTACATTAAAGCCTCTTCATTCTAAAAATGTCATTGTGTTTGACTTTTTTCAGTCAGATTTTGTCTCATCCAAGAACCACTCCAGTGTAGAACAATAGTTTAAAATTTTTGGTATTTGGACTATCTTGAGGATTACACACATAATTAAGATTCCTTTATGGACTTCAAAACATTTCATTCTTATGTAGAAATGAAAATATTTTAGCTTAATTTTTCCTATTGCTTTGGTCATGAAAAGGACAACTTTCCACTTATCTTTGGACAGACTCTGCTCACGCTTCCCTGAGATAGTCCCAAATTCTTAGTAATATAGTAGGCATTAATGGTTAAGAAAGACCCACATTTGAGTTCTCATTCTAGCACTACCTAGCTGGGTGATTCTGGAAAAATTATTTAACCTTTCTGAGTCTGAAGTTGTTATTCTTCCCAGCCCAAAATGACTTTTCCTTTTCATTCAGAAATTCTTACTACTGGAGGCCTGTATTACTTTCTATTGCTATTGTAACAAATTACCACGAACAACACAAAAGTATTATTTTATAGTTCCGGAAGTTAGAAGTTGGAAATTGGGTCTCATTGGGCTAATACCATGGCGTCAGTACGGCTGCATTCCTTCCCGAGGTTCTAGGCAGGAGGTATCTGTTTGCTTGCCTTTTCCAGCTTCTGGAGGCCACCCTATTCCTGCTTGTGGCCCCCATCCATCTTGAATGTTTTCACTTGTATCACTCTGACCTCTGCTTCAGTGGCCACTACTCATTCTCTGACTATGACCCTCCCACTTTTCTTGTTCACTTCTAAGGATATTTGTGATTATATTTGGTCCCACCCAGATAATCTAGGATAATCTTCCGACTTCCTCAATGTAATCACATCTGAAATCCATTTTGCAATGTAGGGTGACATAACAACAAATACAGGGATTTGGATGGATGTGATCGTCTTTGGGGAGGGACATGCATTATTCTGCCCATCACAAGGCCAAAAGGGATACTTCATAGATTCCCACCTCTTGACCGCACCCTGCTCCCCTACCACCAGGGAAGAATATCACTTTAATACAATTCCCCACATGGATGAGGAAAGTAACTGTTTGCTTTCTGAGTTTATTTGTATAATGAATTATCTCTCTAAAAATGCCAATGTGGAAGGGCTCTATTAGTATGCTTGAACACTAATTAACAGGGACACTTGTTCTTATCTCATTTGACTTTCATAGGTTTTGTCCATCAATAACTACACTGTGGATCTGATGATTCTTTCTCACTGCAGCATCTTACTTTTATTACCTATGGATGGCTTCATGCTAACCAAAAGGTTAGATGGTACAATAATTTATGCTAATCTCAATTTGCTTTCGTGCTGTAGACAGTACAAATAAAGCTGCAGCAATTGATTACACATCACTGACAGCAGAAGGAACATACAGTTTCATCAATGAAAAAACTGAGTCATGTAATGGCTCAATAGTTATGTGTAGCCTCATGAGAATGACAATCAAAACCAGGTCGTAATGATATGAATATTTATTGGCTACCTCATCCTGCTTGGTAATTTTAATAGTCTGTAAAAAAAAAAATAAGTTTAGAAGGAAACATTTCTGTTTTTCTTGAATACTCCTTTATAAAATACAATGCATTCCTATTGGGGTTTTAAGTATTTTTACATTGATTTTCCTGTTTTTAAGTTTTATTATTCCATAGTCATTTGATTTAATCCTAAAAACGAGTGAATGTAATTAAATATCTATATTCAGAAATACATTTCGGTGTCTGATTTAGATCCTTTGTCTTAATTGGAGACTGTTTTGGTAAATTAGGCTGAGGAATAGTTAAAAAATATATCAATGTGTAAAACTGACGTCTTAACAACAGCTAGAATAAACATCTGTAAAATTTGCTTATCAGAATAGTCATATAAGGGATGGTGAACAATTACTGAAAGAATAGAAATAGAATGCATAACTTCCAAACTGTTAGAGAGAAAGAAAAAGGAGAATAAGGAAAAGTCTATCAAGTCAAGAAAAGGCTATAAAGGAAAGGGGAAAAAATCAGAGAAAAAAAAAACAAGACTAAATATTCAGCAAATATTGAATGAGCATCTGCTATAGATAAGGACTTTTTGTCTCTGAAAATGTTAATACAAACAAATTGATAAGCACAATAAGTATAAATAGGTGAAACTCTTCTATTAAATGCCAAAGACTTCCAGGTTGGGTACACTGTTTTTATATTTTAAACAGTAGATATGTATAAGTGAGACAGCTAAATCAAAACATACAGTAGTATGACTTACAACAAAGGAATGGGAAAAGATATGTAATACAAATGTGTTTCACCTAACGACATAAACTTACTATATGTAAAGCCAAAGGTATAAAATTATAAGATGAAGTCAACAAATATAATAGTGGATGTTTTTTTCAAAACATATATCCAAAATTAATCTATCACAACTAAATCTAATAAGGATTTAAAAAATCCTAATGTATAAGAGTAGATTTTAAAAATGAAAGCTTACCTTAAAAATTAGCATAAGGCACATCATTTTGGTTTCTAGATGTTATTGACTAGATTGTCAGGCCATCTGGTTAATCTATTGCATTACAAAGGAAAATCTTAATAAAATCTTCTAATTCTGGTATCAAAATCCTTGTGGATCTGGCTAATAAGCCTTAATAGACCTGCTTTCTGCCTTGCTTTTTTTGTCCCTTGCTTTTCCAATGAAAAGTTTTTAAAGAGTATTACATCTCAGTCCTCAAGGAAAGGAGGACAGGGGTAAGAAAATATCTACTTACTAAAGCTTCCTCTAAAAGTGAAGGAAACCACACTACTGTGCCTAATTCTGTAGGAGACAGATATTGCATATTTTAACACTCAGATTGCCAAAATGAATGGGGAGATAACCTAAAAGTCCTGAATTTCACAACACTGCATCGCAAAATGTGGGCATTCTAAATTTATTTTGGTAAGTAATCTTAATAGGGGAAATCTTGTTAATAATAAATAAAATGAGATGCAATATGAAAAAATTATGATATTCAACATGGTATTTGGTTGTTTAAATTGGGCTACATTATTTTGTTCTGAAGCTTGGTAAGATAATGTGGTACTATGTCATTTGGATTTCTTTTTAGTGAAACACCGATAGAATATTTAAGCACTACGAATGCTTACAACACCCCATTATATCATGTCTTCTTGTCTTAGAGATGTTCTTTTTTAAAGTATGATAACTAGTGAATACAATCAGCTTATATCACCATGAAATTAAACAGCAGCCTAATGGTCAGTGTATATCAAAGTGTAGGATCCTCCTTTCAGATGGGAATAACAAAATTGAACAGATCAATCAGAAGAGATAAAACTATGAAGTTAACTATTAGTTTTTTGGAGGTGGGGTTTGTGTGTGTGTGTGTGTGTGTGTGTGTGTGTGTGTATCTGTTTGTATTGTATATTGTATTGTATACTATATTGAATTATATTGCATTACTTACTATCTTGTATTGTATTGTATTACTTACTATCTGGCTTTTTTGGCTGCTATATTTAATTTTTTTTTTTATTTTTATTTTTTTTAATTTTTTTTTCAACGTTTTTTTTTTTATTTATTTTTGGGACAGAGAGAGACAGAGCATGAACGGGGGAGGGGCAGAGAGAGAGGGAGACACAGAGTCGGAAACAGGCTCCAGGCTCCGAGCCATCAGCCCAGAGCCTGACGCGGGGCTCGAACTCACGGACCGCGAGATCGTGACCTGGCTGAAGTGGGACGCTTAACCGACTGCGCCACCCAGGCGCCCCTTGGCTGCTATATTTTAACCTTCTGCAAAGTGTTAGTGATAACGTGTCAAGAATATGACACAGTCTGCAAAGCAATGTTAACCCTCAACATAATTATTTTTGTTTCAAAAGGATTGGTCTTCACTACATACCCATAAACACCCCTACACGTTACTAGTCTCAGGAGTTTTTAACACTTTGGGTGATATTTGATTATTCTAGACTAGGACAGGTCAAACTGGCCACAAATGAGAAGAGTGTCTTTAGATAATTCCAGAATTCTGACCTAAGGACTAAGAATAAAAACCAGAATTACAATCCCTTTTTCTTGTCTAGGAATTTGGTATTATATTTAATATTCTTTTTTTTTTTAAGTTTTTACTTAGTTATTTTGAGAGAGAGAGTGAACAAGAGTGTGTGTGAGCAGGGGATGGGCAGAGGGAGAGAGAGAATCTAAAGCAGGTTCCACCTAACTATGAGATCATGACCTGAGCCAAATGGAGTCAGAGACTTAAATGACTGAGCCACCCCGGTGCCCCTCTATGTAATATTCTTTATTCTTGTTTGTCATTCCCATTCTTTATTACTGTGTTGTGGGGGGCCGGGCCCCAGTGCCAGGCTGAGACCGGGTTGAGCAATGTTCCCCGTTGACTCAAGCCAACCCGGTGGTCCCCCCTCCCATTCATGTGGGAGGCCGGGCCCCGGCGCCAGGCTGAGACCGGGTCGAGCAACATTCCCTGTTGACTCAAGCCAACCAGGTGGTTCCCCCTCCCATTCCCCCACTCTCAAGGGCATACGAAAGCCTTGTCAAGGCTGAGAAAGTTAATTCCTAAAGCCTGTGGTCTGCAGGTGTTGGCAGTAATGCTACCTCCCTTTTTCTACCCCGAGTCAGATAGAAACAAACATGGTAATTGTGTTTTGCTAGCAATCTTATCAACAAGGTCTTGTGACCTGTCTAGAAAATGCATAAGAAACACAGAACTAAATGTTTTGGTGGGCAGCGATTATGTGAAACCTGTTTATTCTTAGAATGACCTAACCCATAAGAGTCTGGTTATAAAAGACTGTGTACAGCAACAATAAAGCCGTCACTTGGGCCATCAGCCCAGGGGACCCTCCTGTCCCCAAACTTTCTCTTCTTTTTTTCTTGCATTCCCCTACCCTCAGGACCCTGATCAGTGTTTGTCGCGCCGGCCGCGACACTGTGTTTTTAAAAACACAATTAAAAACACTTTGATTACAAGTTTAATTTTTTTTTTCTGACTTGCCTTTAGTCTTTAACTTTATTCTATTACACAGATTACACAGCTGACATAATGTGAAAGTTACTGTTAATCCAAGTTAGGTTGAGGGAGAGCGGGATGAAATAAACCATACTAATATTTTCACAATGAATTATTGTTTGGCCCTCTTATTGTGGCTGAATAAACTTGTTCAAATAAGTTTGGACATTTCTTTCTTTTTTATTTTTTTTTTTAATCTTTATTTTTTTTTTGAGGGACAGAGAGAGACAGAGTGAGAGTAGGGGAGGAATAGAGAGAGAGGGAGACACAGAATCCAAAGCAGGCTCCAGGCTCCGAGCTGTCAGCACAGAGCCCGATGTGGGGCTCGAACCCACGAACTGTGAGATCATGACCTGAGCTGAAGTGGGACGCTTAACCGACTGAGCCACCCATGTGCCCCAATAAATTTGCACATTTCAAATTTAGCTGGCTGGACCAACAGGTTCCTACCAGGTCAATATGAAAACTTTTGGTTATCATTTCAATTTCAGTTGAAAATGTCATATAACTTAATCATTTAAAAAAAAAAGTCAACTTTTCTATCTGCAGCTTGTTAAACTAAAAATATAAAGTCTTCATTAAAAATAATTTCCTGGTTCAGGGCCCCTGGGTGGCTCAGTCAGTTAAGCATACCACTTCAGCTCAGGTCATGATTTCAGGGTTCATGGGCTTGAGCCCTGCATCAGTCTCTGTGCTGACAGCTCAGAACCTGAAGTCTGATTTGGATTCTTTGTCTCCCTCTCTCTCTGCCCTTTTCCCACTTGCACTCCATTTCTCTCTCTCTCAAAAATAAACATTAAAAAACATTAAAAGAATATTTTCCTTGTTCAAAAATATAATTTAATTAGAATATCCCATATGATGTTTGTTTTTATGCTGTTTCTTAATATTATCATTATTATTTTTTTTTTACTATGAAATGGATAGTCTGTAAAATTGTTTTTTTTTCTGTTAGTCCCTTTGTTTTTGGAGTAGGTTTCTGTAATTTTATATACATTGTAGACTGGAAATAGAATTGTATTTTTCATTTTATGTAATATAAGTAAAACTTTTAAAATTATAATTTTATATTTATATTATATTTATATTTATTTATATTATATTTATTTTATATTATATTTATATTTATATATTATATTATATTATATTATATTATATTTATATTATAAATATAATAATCGTGCAGTATAACTTTTTTCAAAACTTTCACAATCCTGGGTGTGGCTTGGAAGAAAATAACACCATGATAGACAATGACACAACTGAATTGACAATTAGGTCAACACTTGGGCTGCACTAAATAGAATTTTAGTTCCTAGAACCAAGGAGGTAATAACCCTACTCTACTCTGCATGCTCATATTAGTGCATTTGTTTCTGGTTCCCACCAAAAGTGTTGTAGAATCAATCTGGTGGTGATATTACAGAATGGAAAAGATTCTAAGGATCAGGGCACATGAAGAACCATTGGAGGAAAAGGGAAATGAAAGACTCTGGGATTATATGATAATAATCCTTAATAATTCATTGAATTAAAAAAAAAGACGTTTTACATTTTTCTGTGTACTCCAGAAGAACAAGTTTAGGACAAAATATAAGATTACCTGGGGTGTAAAATTAGAAGCAATAAGAAATAATTTAAGCTCTATAAAGTTGGAATGAGGTTGTGCCTTCTCTTCTTGGAAGCCCAAATAATTTGTGAGAGGTATTTATAAAGCATCTTCATAAAGTTGAAAAGTTGAATTCGATTACATCTGAGGTTTCTCTCATACTGTAAACTTTACTTTTCTATATATTTTTTTAACGTTTATTTATTTTTGGGACAGAGAGAGACAGAGCATGAACGGGGGAGGGGCAGAGAGAGAGGGAGACACAGAATCGGAAGCAGGCTCCAGGCTCTGAGCTGTCAGCACAGAGCCCCACGCGGGGCTTGAACTCACGGACCGCGAGATCGTGACCTGAGCTGAAGTCGGACGCTTAACCTACTGAGCCACCCAGCCGCCCCGACTTTTCTATATTTAAAGAGTGGAAGAAATTTTCTATCAAATTCATCCTGGGCATGTAGACCATTTATCTCCTGCTGAGTGTACTTTAATAATGGTAACAATAATAATAATCAGAAATATATAGTATTCTTGATACCACTTTATAGATGAATAAACGGAGATAAAGTGAAGCTCAGAAACTATCGCAGCTACAAAGCTAGTGAGTTTCAGAACTATGATCTTAACCCGTAATAGATCTGATTTCTATGCCTGGGTTTTTAATGCATACATTCTATTGTCTGTATATGAAAAATAAGTGTTAAATCACCATTGCGACCTCAATCTGTAGAGAATCATCTTATTTAAAGAAGAATCAAATGACAGAACAGTATCTTGAGGTTTCTTATATTAAAATTATGGAGGACATAATACTAATGATGATGATACTGAAATCTACAATATACTTTCTCCTGAAACTGTTATTGCTAAACTAATTTGTTGGGACTTAATGAAGTCCTAGGTTCTGTGCTAAATGCTTTTGAGCATTATTTCATTTAATGCTCAATCCTCCTTCCAGGGAAGGTGCAACTATCTCTGTTTTGTAGCTGAAGAAGCTGAGGTCCAAAGTCATACTCCAGTCAATGAAAGATGCTGTATTACCTAGAACAACTATCGTGTATTCATTTAGCTTAGTCATTCTTTCTATAGAGAATCATTATTTCCTATCTAGAGGTTTCTCCAAATGAAAATGTGACATGTCTTCAAGCCAGGATCCTAGATTACTCTTTTAAGCTGATTTTAACAGTTATTTATTTAAAAGAAGAAGAAGAAGCAGAAGGAGAATTTCTATTGTCTATGGAGAATAGTCTATCAGTTGATTACTAGATTAGCCAACAATCAACCAGCAATCAATGTACCAGACACTGTGAAAAATACAATGATCCTGCAGCTAAGGAACTTACACCTAGCTTAGGAGTCAGAATTTAGAGATGGAAACAGTTAACAATAAAAGAAAGCCAAATGATTGGTATAAACAGTAAAAGATTTTGCAGTGAGAGAAAACGAAAACAGAAATAAAAACATCCTGGTAAACCATGTGTGCTAGGGAAAGCATCATGGAGTTTATCCTGTGTGTGGATGAGGACAGAGGACCAGAAAGAACATCTGACATAGAGAAAAGGAATAGAATGAACACTGACACATGGTTTGTAATATAGGATATGTTGGACTCCAATGACTGGACTATGGTGGGTTTTAGTTTACCTGATTATTTATGATTTTACATTATTCCTTTTAAAAAATTAAGAGAATGCATGAATATCAACAGTAATCAATTCTATTTGGAAAGCACGACTTGTTCAAGGGTGATTGTCTATAAGTTGGCTTCCTGCAAAACCTACATAAAATTTGGCTATGTCTCTATGGTTAAGTCACTCAGTCTTGGTCCTGTCATTTACAAATGTGGTCCAAATTCTTTTACATTTTTCCCAACAGAGGATAGGGACCCAATGACTGTTTTTACCAGTAGAATACAACAGATGTGACATCATGTGACTTCCAAGTTTAGGTCATTAAAAGCCATGCAGTTTTGTCCTCATCCCATGGAACACTGACTCTTGAAGTCCCAAGCTACCATGTAAAATGCCTGTCTAGCCTGAGGCTTCCATCTTCTCCTCATGAAGTGGCTATATCTGGGTCCACTAGTCAACATAATCCCCTTAGCCCTGCCTTCCAGCTGTCCTTGCCAAGAGACCAGATATGTAAGTGAAACCATGTCAGAGTCTCCAGATCAGTCCATCTGCCAGCTGAGTACAACTCAAGCTCTGTCAATGCCACATTAAACAGAAGAGTCACATAGCTGAAACTTGCCTGAATTTCTAACCCACAGCATCATGAGGTATAATAAAACCGTTCTTAAGATATTAAATTTTGGGGTTGTCTGTTATGCAGTAGTAAATAGCTAAGACACCCGGTCACCTGTAAGCTTGAATCCCAGTCCTCGATCACTGAGCTCTATCGTCATGCCAGGAGTGTAGCTTTTGTTTTCCTAGTTAGGAATCCTGCTATGACAAATACCTTCACTATCTAATACTGCGTTAGAATGCAGGAGGTGCTGGGGGAACTGCACCTGTCCTATCGCTCCTGCCTGTGTTTTTTTCTGGTGAATATTCCCCTCGTAGACCGGAGTTTGTGCCACTCAACCCCGAGCCCTAGTTCGCACAACACAGGGTTCTTTCAATGTTCCATGAGGTGCTGTGGGGCTACATAGGTAATCTAAAAGTAAGTTGGGTACCAAAACACTAGAGAAAAATTATTCAAAGGCAGGACGCAGATCACACTCTACTATGGTGAATTTTCTGGGACTAACCTGATTCTAAATGTTCTATATCCACCACCCAAATTATTGCAGCATCGTAGGATTTCTTATATTTTGGGTGTCTGAATTATTTATTCGAGACTATCTTTTTCAATAGGAGAGGCACAGAATCTTTTGTCAGACTATATGTCCCAATTTTGTGTTCAGAAATAGGCCAATGTTCTTTTAACTCAAAGTTACATTACAACACATTTGGTGCCTCTCATCAGAGTATAGAGGCTGAAGGCCTGCTGGACACACAAAAAAAGGGAAAGTAGAAGAAAAACACCTTCTCCACAAAGGCTATATTTAGTTCATATATACAGATATTATGAAAAAAGTAATAATTTAGCCTGGTTTTTTTAATAGTTGAACAGGTCATTATAAGTCAATCTGGGAGGTGTGCCTTTCCCAGCAGCATTTTCTTGTGGATTTTTAAAGATGTATTTTTAGTATCCTGAGAGAAAAAAAATTCATCTCCACCAGAAGTTATTGCAATTCTTTAAGCCATTTTTTTGTTTGTCTTTGTCCCTGGTGACTTACTAGACTTTTAAAATTTGCTATTATGCAACGTGCACCTTCATATTCTGGCAGACTAAAGGTGGAAAGGAAAGGCGACCCAACTCCATGGTCCCCTAATGGCATTGGGTTCTGTCATTCCGCCAGGGGTGTTTATGGGGCTAACACTGCTTTGACGTGTAACTGTCTATCTTACAGAGAGCTAAACTTGAGGAAGGGAACGCTTTGCTAGGGAGGGCCAAGTGAGGCATCATGTACTAGTGTGTTGAATGGCAACCAAGAGCTAAAAGAAATTTAGATCAGTAGAAACGGTATCTGCCAACTACTGAGCCACCCAGGCACCCCTTGCTTACATTTTTTATTACTTCTATAAATTGGGTTATCTTGTTGAACAGTAGTAGTCTTTAAAATGAGAGGTTTTCTGTATGTTTCCCTATTAAAAAAAAAAAAAAAAAAGAGGATTCCATAATGGTTAAGGGATGGGGCTGCCCTTAGGTAGAAATTAGAAAATTTTAATTTCACTTATAAAGAAACTTTTTTAAGAAAGTATCTCTAAAAGGGAATGGCCACTTTGAGAAATAGGAAATGGAATGGGAAGAATGTAGATAATAAAAATGGGTGACTTTGTCAAAGAGTGATTCAAGTAATTGGGAACATGTAAAAGAGAAAAGGGAGAGTCAATTAAATGAATAGGCTATTTAGTTGCCCACCTCCCTGATTAAAGGCACATCGAAGAGTTGGAATAAAAATTTCTGTTGATTAGTTACAGCCAGTTTGACTGTTTCTCTGTGTTTTCTGATTCTGATGGAGAAAAAAAGAAAAGATCTAGAAACAGAGAGGGTGGTAAAAGAGGCAGTTGGAGGCTTGCTTTAATATTAGCAAGGCAGTGTCTTTTTCTGGGCCTCACTGCTTAATTAAAGCTAAGTGCCAGCATTGAAAAAGTTCAACTGTCAGTGATTCTAAATTAAAGCATAATGTTGGAGAAAGTACTCTAAGGACTTTGGTATCTCAAGCTGCAGGTGGTTTGCTAAAGTCTGGACTGGAAAAAGCAACAAAGTATTTCAACTCCTGAGAACTCGGTGTTAAAAGCAAAGGCATACCAGGAATGAAAGGAGTCCAACGTTTAGTTAGAAAGTGATTCACTAACAGTTTAGTGACGTGAAACTCTCTATATAAGTATTTGTGTTTTATTTAGCTTGACTCTGTGGCTTGCCTCACATACATTCATAATATGCATGGTGTAGCAGAGACCATGTGGGATCACAATTGAATGACCTATGTAGTTTGAATTATGCTCCTTACCAGTTGTGTGATTTACGAAATGAAGACGATTAGCGATTTTAAGAAATATGTTCTTTATAACCGGCAAAAAATGATAGATTTATATATCATTTTATTATAATGCTGTTGAGTTAAAACATTAGAAAGGGAAGTATTTGCTTGGGTGAAGACTTTGTCTTATTGCCTCACCTATTCATGCCTGCAAAGGGAAGGGCAGGGAAGGCAATTAACATTTTTTGAGTATTTACTGTATGCCAGGAATGAGGCTAGCACTTGATTTCTCAATTTCCGAAGAGTCTGTGAGATGGTTAAGCTTGTCCCCATTTTATAGATGAAGAAACTGAGCTACAGGGAGGTACTTTGTCCAAGTTTTCATGGATATAGTTTATACAGTTTGGGAGTTAAACATAGATCTGTATGTCTTTAAAGACCATGCTTTTTCTATTCTATCAGGTTCCCAGTGAAAATAGGTGATTTAAGAGGGTTCAGTGATGTGTCTTGGAATTGTAGACATGTGGCTTTGGAGGAAAAAAAACTGCTATTTGATCACTAAACGACACATCTAGCAGATGACAAGTAATAACGGTACTGAGGGATGGTTCTTCAATTCCTCCAGCATTTTTTTTTTTTTGTAATTTTTATTTCAGGACTAACAGTCTTACTCCTCTTGTTCTCTTGCATTTCCTAGATATTTAATAGTCCTTGAACATCGGTTTAAATTTGACTTGCCTTTGCTGACTCTTCCAGCAAGATTTTCATTTTCACTATTGTTTCTGATAAATTTTAAATGCATTAAAAAGGCACCCGGTAAAAGCATGTCGTATGTCTGTTGTGCTCATCATTTCATTTAAACCTCATGCCAACCCATGAAGTGATGTACCATTGCCATTAAATTTTGAAATCAAAGCTTGAGAGATTGCCCACATTCATGCAGTTAGGAAGCAGTGGACCTTGTGTTTCTGATGACAAAGCCCTTGCTCCTGGGCACTGCGCTGTTCCATTGGATGCTTATAGGCCAGTAGTATCTTGTAGAATGACTGCTGACACAGTGTTCGGGAAATGTGGAAAGCATGTTAGCTACAGGAACGTTTCTAGAACTCTTGAAAATATTCACCTAATGATGACCCTCAGGTGGTCCCATAATGTAAATTCACACATGCGCAGATTGTAATATTTAAGGAAAGAACAGGTGAGCCAAGTGACTTCTAGAGTCCATTTTGTGAAATAATTTTCAGGACTGATTGAACGTAGCTTAAATAGTGCCATTCCCATGTGAGGTATATGTTCTTGAAACCATCCCCAAATCTGAACCTAACTTCTGTTTCAGTGAACTAAAGAACACCCTATATGAACAGCTGCAGCATCTGATTGATGGGTAAGAGAATACTATTTCTGTTGACTCACTCAGAATGATGCCATGTGTATGAGGGGGGAATTTCTGAATTCAAAATTCTGCACTATCTCTGAATTTTCTTATGGAAGTTTGGCTTTGGATATCCAGTCATACTCTAGGAAGAAACTCAGATGGATTTGTTGTTGTTACTTGTAACAGAACATCTGGTATATATTGGCAGAAGGTGTTAGTGATGAATTTCAGTAAAACCAAAGCCAAAATCTTGATGGGGGTATGAGTTCATCTTGTTTATATCATTCTCCCCATGTCAAATCCAAAGCACAAATATTGCTTCCTATCTATAGTAGCATCTGAAAACATAATAGCCACAGTCATGGGGTTTTAGAAATTACGACTAAAGATTATGCAAAGTATCAAGATGGAAATAGCAGATTAGTAATCCAGCAATAATAACATATTATATTGTTAAATAACTCTCTAAATTTTTAGGAAAAGCAACTGCAGAAAAAGATACCTTTTCTCTTTTTGTATTCAGTATAGTTCCATATAGTTGGAAAGAGACATATCCTAATTCCATTTCTCAAAGCACAGGTATATTCCCTCATGAACCAATCTTTCCTCAGCAGGCTGATTTAGATAATAAAATGAAAAAGAGATAACTGAATGGATCCTCCAACCTTCTTCTTCAAGAATCGGAGCGGGGAGCCCCTTGGGGCGGCAGGGCAATTCTGAGGCTGCAGAAGCTCTCTGAACAGCTGTTTGGTAGTAGTCTCAACAGAGCTCGTTAGCACAACTAGTCAGGGCCATGTTAACTGGGTCCCTTTACTGTTGCCGCCACATTCCCTCTTATCACGTCCCTCCATTATCACTCGCCCGCCTCCCCAGCTTGCTCTGTTAGCACTTCTGCTCTCCGGAGAGGAAAGAATTTTCTTTCATTCTTTCTCTCTTTCCCTCTCTCCTCCCTTCCCCCTCTCTCCCCCTCTCTTACCCACCTCCCTCCCTCTCCTTCCCACCTCCTTCTGACCAATTCTTTCTCATATTTCTTGCTTTTCTCCTTTATCTGATGCTACCTCTTTCTCTCTCCCCCTCCTCTTATGGCTGCTTCTCCCAAAACCAAATGTGTGGGTTCTTTCTTTCCCTCCACCAAGCACTACTCTTCACTAGTTTTCATACCTTTGATGGAAGGAACTGCCTGAGTGTCTTAAATCATCAGATTAGAGGTGTATTCTCTTCCTTTGCAAGGGAGGCAGTAAACAGAATTGGTTAAGAACACACGCTTTGTAATTGGACTAGAACTTGACTTAAATGTCAGCTCTGACATGCTGCGGAACGCAGCACACAAGAATAAATCACCCTTAGCTCCTATGTCCATATCCATTAAATGGGGGTAATAGTATCTTCCTCATGTTAAGTATAAGGAGTAAAGAAATCATTGTTAAACACTCACTCTGCATGGTGACTGGAACAGAATCAGCAGGCAATAAAGACCAACTCCTGTTATTTATATACCACGTCTGTTGATCAAATAGGACTGATCTCAAGTCTGGCTTTGCTAAATTCTCTGAGTCTTCCCTCGGCCCATCCTGGTGAGCCTGTCCACTTAGGGTACCTCATTTATTAATTCATTCTTCATTCAGGAGCCTACTTAGAAGATATGTTATTTTCCATCCCCAGGTACTTTCTGTTACTCTGTCACGGCCATGAAATTAATCCCTGCCAAATTATTAGTTGGTAAACTTTAAGGCATTATTCCTTCCAGACACTTTAAGGATCAAGAGGTGAGGGAAGAGGAAGGAGAAATGAGCAAGAGATAAGGGAGGGCATAAGGAGCCTCTTTCACCTCAAGAAGGTGTTTTATTTCTCAAGAGTAGAATTCCCGGTAATGGATTGACTGTGTGGGCAGGAGATGTAACTTGGGCCAGCACCTTCTCTACCTGTTCACTGGCAAACTTGTCTCTAGAATCTTGCTTGCTTCTTGGTTGCAAACACCTGTGGATTTTCATTGCGGGCGTGTTGGGTGGGTAGGGTATCGGAAAAATTAATACGATCCTGACACCGTTCTAACTATACTTAATTCTTTGTAAATCCTTTGTAATCTCATTTGATTCTCACATTTCCAGTAGGCATTTTTTATTCCCATTTTACAGTGGAGTAAACTGGCTTTTAGAGAGGGTAAACAGCTTGCTTTAAGTCACTCAGCCAGTTGATGGCAGAGGTCTTTTCGATGCCTGAACTCTGGCTTCCCTTGCTACACCACTCATCCTTCCTGTCAGTTGAGACGTTCTGAAGCATGACAGCTCTTTCTCCCACAATCACATCTATGCTCAGAGATGGAGATTTCTTGAAGTACCTCCTAAATAGTGCCTAGGAACCACTATCTCCTCACTAGAAAGGAGGAAAAGCTCAGGAGGAGCTAGCTACCCCCTGCACTAAATCCTGATTCTTTTTCACCCTCTGGGCAGTGCCGCTCTGTTCTGGCCCCCATTTTGTTTAAATGAGGAAATTGGCGTATATGTTTTATTTTCTTTGCATTTAACCATGTTCTTATTTTATTTTACTTATTTTTTTATTTAAATTCAAGTTAGTTAACATAAAGTGTAGTGTTGGTTTCAGGAGTAGAGCCCAGTGATTCATCACTTACATGTAACACCCAGTGCTGATCCCAACAAGTGCCCTCCTTAATGCCAGTCACCTGTCTAGCCCATCTCCAATCCACTCCCCTCCAGCAACCCTCAGTTTGTTCTCTCTGTGTAAGAGTCTGTTATGTTTGCCTCCCTCTCTCTTTTTAACTCATTGTTCCTTTTCTCCCCCTACATTCATCTGTTTTTTTCTTAAATTCCATATATGAGTGAAATCATATATCTGCCTTTCTCTGACTTAATCATAATACATAATACATTAATTATCATAATACACACTAGTTCCATCCATGTTGTTGCAAATGGCAAGATTTCATTCTTTTGATCATCAAGTAATATTCCATTGTATATATATACCATATCTTCTTTTTTTTAAATGTTTATTTTTGAGAGAGAGACAGAGAGACAGAGCATGAGCAGAGGGAGTGGCAGAGAGAGAGCGGGAGGCACAGAATCTAAGCAAGCCCCAGGCTCTGAGCTGCCAGCACAGAGCCAGATGAGAAGCTTGAACTCACAAAATATGAGATCATGACCTGAGCCAAAGTTGGATGCTTAACCAACTGAGCCACCCAGCCCCCCCCCATATCTCCTTTATCTATTCATCAGTTGATGGACATTTGGGCTCTTTCCATAATTTGACTATTGTTAATAGCACTGCTATCAACATTGGAGTGCATGTGGCCCTTCAAATCAGCATTTTTGTATCCTTTGGATAAATACCTCATAGTGCAATTGCTGGGTTATAGGGTAGTTCTATTTTCAATTGTTTTTTAGGTTTTTTTTCTTAAATGTGTATTTATTTATGAGACAGAGAGAGACAGAGTGCAAGTGGGGGAGGGAAAGAGAAAGAAGGAGACACAGAATCCGAAGCAGGCTCCGGGCTCTGAGCTGTCAGCATGAACCTGACCTGGGGCCCAAACCCCCGAAACGTCAGATCATGACCTGAGCTGAAGTCGGACACTTAACTGACTGAGCCACCCAGGTGCCCCTATTTTCAATTTTTTGAGGAAACTCCATACTGTTTTCCAGAGTCGCCAAACCACTTTGCTTTCCCACCAGCAGTGCAAAAGAGATCCTCTTTCTCTGCATCCTCGTCAACATCTGTTGTTTCCCGAGTTGTTCATTTTAGCCATTCTGACAGTTGTGAGGTGGTACCTCATTGTGGTTTTGATTTGTGTTTCTTTGATGATCAGTGATGTTGAGCATCTTTTCATGTGTCTGTTAGCCATCTGGATGTCTTCTTCGGAAAAGTGTCAATTTGTCTTCTGTGCATTTCTTCACTGAGTTGTTTTGTGGTGTTGATTTTGTTAAGTTCTTTATAAATTTTGGATCCTAACCCTTTATCTGACATGTCATTTGCAAATATTTTCCCCGGTTCCGTCAGTTGCCTTTTAGTTTTGTTGATTGTTTCCTTTACTGTGCAGAAGCTTTTTATCTTGATGAGGTCCCAATAGTTCATTTTTGCCTTTATTTCCCTTGCCTCCAGAGACATGTCTAGTAAGAAGTTGCTGCGGTGGAGGTCAAAGTGGTTGCCTTCTGTTTTCTTCCGTAGGATTTCAATAGTTTCCCATCTTACATTTAGGTCTTTCATCCATTCGAATTTGTTTTTGTGAATGGTGTAAGAAAGTGGTCCAGTTTCATTCTTCTGCGTGTCGCTATCCAGTTTTCCCAGCACCATTTACTGAAGAGATTGTTTTTCTCATTGGATATTCTTTCCTACTTTGTTGAAGGTTTGTTGGCCATACTAATTTGTATGTGTAACCACATAATTTGTGGATGCATTTCTGGGTTCTCTACTCTGTTGCATTGACCTATGTGTCTGTTTCTGTGCCAGCACCATACTGTCTTGATGATTACAGTTTTGTAATACAGCTTGAATTCCAGAATTGTGATGCCTCCAGCTTTGGTTTTCTTTTCTCAATATTACTTTGACTATTTGGGGTCTGGTTTATACAAATTTTAGAATTGTTTTTCTAGCTCTGTGAAGAATGATGGTGTTATTTTGACAGGGATTTCATTGAATGTGTAGATTGCTTTGGGTTGTATCAACACTTTAACGTTATTTGTTCTTCTAATCCATGAGCATGGAATATTTCTCCATTTCTTTGTGTCTTCTTCAGTTTCTTTCATAAGTTTTCTATAGTTTTCATCATACAGATCTTTCACCTCTTGGTTAGGTTTAACTCCTAGGTATTTTATGGTTCTTGGTGCAGTTGTGAATGGAATTGATTTCTTGATTTCTCTTTCTGCTGCTTCATTATTGGTGCATAGAAATGCAACTGATTTCTGTACATTGATTTTATATTGAGACTTTGCTGAATTCATTTATCAGTTCTAGCAGTTTGTTGGTGGAGTCTTTTGGGTTTTCCATGTATCTTGTCATCTGCAAAGAGTGAAATTTTGATTTCTTTCTTGCCAATTTGTATGCCTTTTATTTATTTTTGTTATCTAATTGCTGAGGCTAGGACTTTCAGTACTCTGTTGAACAACCGTGGTGAGAGTGGACATCCTTGTCATGTTCCTGACCTTAGGGGGAAAGCTCTCATGTTTTCCTCAATGAGGATGATATTAACTGTGTGGGTCTTTCATATATAGCCTTTATGATGTTGAGGTATATTTCTTCTATCCCTACTTTCTTGAGGGTTTTTATGAAGAAAGGATGCTGCATATTATCAAATGCTTTTTCTCTATCTACTGAGGGGGTCATATGGTTCTTATCCTTTCTTTTATTAATGTGGTGCATTACGTTGATTGATTTGTGAATATTGAAACATCCCTGCATCCTAGGAATAAATACCACTTGACTATGGTGAGTAATTTTTTTAAATTTATTTATTTAAATTCAAGTTAATTAACATACAATATAATATTACTTTCTGGAGCAGAACCCAGCGACTCATCACTTAGATATAACACCCAGTGCTCATCCCAACAAGTACCCTCCTTAATGCTCGTCATCCATTTAGGCCATCCCCCCATCCACTTCCCCTCCAGCAATTCTCAATTTGGTCTCTGTCTTTAAGAGTCTCTTATGGCTTACCACCATCTGTGTTTTTATCTTATTTTTCTTTCTTTTCTCCTGTGTTCATCTGTTGTGTTTCTAAATTCCTCCTATCAGTGAAATCATTTGATATTTGTCTTTGACTTATCTCGTTTAGCATAATACACTCTAGTTCTCTCCATGCTGTTGCAAATAGCAGTATTTCATTCTTTTTGATCAAGTAGTATTCCATTGTGTGTGTGTGTGTGTGCGTGTGTGTGTGTGTGTGTGTGTGTATCACATCTTCTTTATCCATTCATCAGTCATGAATAATTCCTTTAATGTACTGTTGACTTCTATTTGCTAGTGTCTTGTTAAGAGATTTTGCATCTAGATTAATCAGAAATGTTGCCTGTAATTGTCCTTTTTAATGGGGTCTTTGTCTGGTTTTGGAATCAAGGTAATGCTGGCTTGAAAGCTTTCCTCCCATTTAAGTTTTTTGGAACAGTTTGAGAAGAATAGGTATTAACTCTTCTTTGTGAGTCTGGTAGAATTCCCCTGGGAAGCCATTTGGGCCAGAGCTCTTGTTTGTTGGGAGATTTTTGATAACTGATTCAATTTCTTTGCTGTTTATGGGTCTGTTCAAGTTTTCTATTTCTTCCTGTTTGAATTTTGGTAGTGCGTGAGTATCTAGGAGTTGTCCATTTCTCCCAGATTGTCCAGTTTGCTGGCATATAATTTTTTATAGTCTTCTCTTATAATTGTTTGTATTTCTTTGGTTTTGGTTGTGATCTCTCCTCTTTCGTTTGTAATTTTATCTTTTTGGGTCCTGTCTCTTTTCTTCTTGATATGTCTGGCTCTAGCAATTTTGTTTATTCTTTCAAAAACTAGCATTAAGTTTCCTTGATCTGTTCTACTGTTTTTTGTTTGTTTGTTTGTTTGTTTGTTTCTATATCATTTATTTCTGCTCTAATTATTATTTCCTTCTTCTGCTGGCTTTAGACTTTATTTGCTGCTCTTTTTCTAGCTCCGTTATGTGTAAGGTTAAGTTGAGTATTTGGGACATTTCTTGCCTATTGAGATAGGCCTAAATTGCAATGTCCTTACCTCTTAAGACTGCCTTTGCTGCACCCCAAAGGATTTGAACTGTAGTGTTTTCATTTTCATTTGCTTCTATGTATTTTCTTTATTTTTTTCTTTAACTTCCTGGTTAACCCATTCATTCTTTAGTTGAATGCTTTTTAACCTCCATGTATAGGAGGGCTTTCCAAATTTTCCCTTGTGGTTGATTTCAAGTTTCATGACATTGTTATCTGAAAATATGCATGGTATGATCTTGATCTTTTTGTAGCTGTTAAGGACTGACTTGTGACCTGGTATGTGATCTATTCTGGAGAATGTTCCATGTGCACTTGAGAAGACTGTGTGTTCTGCTGCTTTAGGATGAAATGATCTGAATATATCTGTTAAGTCTATCTAGTCCAGTGTATTATTCAAAGCCATTGTATCCTTGTAGATTTTCTGCTTAGATGATCTGTCCATTGTTGTAAGTGGGGTATTAAAGTCACTTACTATTTTGATATTATCAATAGGTTTCTTTATTTTTGTTATTAACTGATTTATGTATTTGGGTGTTCCAAGTTGGGGGCATAAATATTTATAATTGTTAGGTCTTCTTGATGGATAGACCCCTTAATTATGATGTAATGCCCTTCTACATCTCTTGTTACAGTCTTTGCGTTAACATCTAGTTTGTCTGATATAATGACTACTCTGGCTTTCTTTTGACATCCATTAGCATGATAGATGGTTCTCCATCCACTGATTTTCAATCTGCATGTGTCTTTAGGTCTAAAATTAAGTCTCTTGTAGGCAGCATATAGATGAATCTTATGTCTTTTATCCATTCTGAAACCTTTGTCTTTTGATTGGAGCATTTAGCCCATTTACATTCAGAGTGATTATTGAAAGATATGAATTTAGTGCCATCATGGTACTTGTAGAGTTGGTTTTTCTGGTGATGTTCTCTGGTCCTTTGTTCTCTTTGGTTTTTTTTCCTCCACTCAGAGAGTCCCCCTTAAAATTTCTTGCAAGGCTGGTTTAGTGGTCACTAGCTCTTTTAGTTTTTGTTTGTCTGGGAAACTCTTTCTCTCTCCTATTCTGAATGACAGCCTTGCTGGATAAACGATTCTTGGCTGCATATTTTTCCTATTCAGCACACGGAATATTTCCTGCCACTCTCTTCTGGTCTGCCAAGTGTCAGTGGACAGGTCTGCTGCTAACCTTATGTGTCTACCTTTGTAGGTTAAGGACCTTTTTCTCTAGCTTCTTTGAGAAGTATCTATTTATCTTTGTATTTTACAAATTTCACTATGATGTGTCATGGTGTTGATCTGTTTTTGTTTCTTTGTTTGGTTGGTTGGGTTTTTTTTGAGGGGAGCTCTCTGTGTTTCTTGAACTTGAATGCCTGTTTCCTTTCCCAGATTAGGGAAGTTCTCAGCTATAATTTGTTCAAATAAACCTTCTGTCCCTTTTCCCACTCTTTTTCTGGGATTCCCATGATATGGATATTGTTTTATTTTATGGAATCACTAAGTTCACTAAGTCTCCCCAAGTGACCTAATAATTCCCTCTCCCTCCTCTTTTCAGCTTCATTATTTCCCATAATTTTATCTTCTAGGTTGCCTATGCTCTCTTCTGCTTCTTCAGTCCTCACTGTGACTGTACCCAGTTGGTGTTGCATCTTGCTTATAGCATTTAGTTCAGCCTGGCAGCAAGGGTTTCTCTGGTGACTTCTATGCTTTTTTCAAGCTCAGCTAGTAGTTTTATGACTGTTGTTCTAAATTATTGTTCATATATATTACTTATATCTGTTTTGAACAAGTTTCTGGCTGTGATTTCTTCTTGACATTTCTTTGGGGGAGAATTCCTCCATCTTGTGATTTTGGTTAAATTTCTGTCTTTTGAGTGTTTTAAAAGCTTGTTATGTTTCCTGCACCTGAGGGTACTGCTATATTAAAAAAGGGTCTGGCATTTCAGGAAAGTATTTCTGGTGTTTGCCATGTGCACTTTGTTATTACATTTTAGCTTCTCTTTCCTACTGGTCAGTCTTCCCCAAAGCTCCTCCTTGCTTGCAATGGGGACTGCTTGGACCTTTAAGTAGATGTGCTTTGATTTGTTTGTTGAAGTAAGCCTGGAAAAAAAGGTGGGGGAGCCTTGTCCAAAAAAAAAAGAGAAAAAGGAAAGGGAACAAAAAAAATCAACCAGAGAATCAAAAAAACTATAAGGGGGATTCCAAAGAAAAAGAAAAAGAAAATAAAAGAAGAAAAGAAAAAAGAAAAAAAAAAGAAGAGTCAAAAAGGCTGATCCAAAAAAAGAGAAAAGTAAATGAAGGAAGAAGAAGAAGAGGAAGAAGAAGAAGAAAGAAAGAAAGAAACTATGCATCTGATTCCAAAAGAAAAAAAAAAAGAAGAAAAAAATAAATAGGAAAAAAATTAAGCCTGGTCCTCTTTCCACCCGAACTGCAGGTATTACTTTAAAGTACTCGATTTTCAGTACACTTGGTGCATGCAAGGGTGCTACCTGTGCTGGTGTTCTGGAGGAGAGGCCCATTGAGATGTTTTAGAGTCAGTCTTGCTTCAGTAAATAAGCAGTTGTCAGACACAGGGCGGGGGGGGGGGGGGGGAGAATGTGGTGTAGCAGGTCACGCATCCACTGGAGGCCACTCTGTTGCTCTCTGAAGTCTCACCGTGTTGCTTTTGGGGCTAAAATGGCACCACCTCAATCTCTCCTCCCCAGACAGGGGATCTCACACTAGTCACACGCTAGTCAGCCCTCACAGAATAACAAGGGCAGTCAGCTTGCCCTGCACCACAGCTCCCCTGCATTTTTAATTTGGCACACAGCTGGGATTCAAAACCTGAACTCTTAAAGGACCCTGCATTGCACGGATCCACTCCCTTCTTCCAGAATGGAGCCTGTCCAATCTGTGTGAAATCCTCTGTCCCTGAAAAACAGTCCCATGCCTGTACAGCGCACAGAATCTATGGTGTAATGCTGCTAACAGCAGCAAAGGTTATATTCCCTCTGGGTGCGTCTCTGTCCCCTGCTGATGAAAGGCCTTTGGCTCCTGCCTGCAGGGTCTTTTGTTTTTGGGCAGGCGATATGCCATTTTCCCAAATTACTCCAGCCAGGGGAACGTCCTCTCTCAGTGCACCCCAGAGATCCTCAGACCACACTAAGCACTCCAGGGCCAGCTCCTTCTTCCCCAGGGGCATGCACCACAACTCTGATCCAGGAAAAGTCACGCACTTCCACAACCTGAGAGTTTGAGCTCCTAACTCTGTTTGAAAACAAAGCAAAGCAAAACAAAAACAAAAAACAAAAAACAAAAAACTGAGACACTCAGTACTTCTTGCCCCCCAGTCTTTGGTCCAGAGAGGACTTCCTTTTGTGTGAACTCAACGCTGCACTTTCTCAACCCCTCTCTCTTTCTTTACCTTTTGTCTCTCCACAGAAAGAGTTCCCTCTCTTCCATAGCACTGCCATTTTTCTCTCCCTTAATTCACTCAATTCACTTCTACACACCTGACACCTGCCATGTGTCCCTTGCACTGTGGAGAGCCTTCATCTTAACTCCTAAGTCCTAACTGTGCTTTTAGTACAATTTTTCTACAATCTGCCTGATTTTTTTTTAAGGTATAAATCCTAGGCCAAGTTTATATTGGAGTTTTATTAAACTAGAAGCAAAATGAACACCATTTATGTTCCCGTAGAATAGTATATACTTGTTTAACATTTAAACTTTTTAAAAAATGATTTATTTTTGGAAGAGAGAGAGCACAAGTGGGGAGGGGCAGAGAGAGAGGGGAGAGAGGACCTGAAGCAGGCTTCACGCTGACAGCAGAGGTCGCAATGTGGGCTCGAACTTGAGAACTGTGAGATCATGACCTGAGCTGAGCTGGATGCTCAACTGACTGAGCCACATAGATGCCCAACGGGTTGAACATTTAAAAATGAGTGGCGAATTATGATCCCTAACTTTAAAACATTATGCCTTTCTGCTTGACCACATGAATGCCTACTATTTTAATTTATGAAATGAGTTCAATCTAATTATATTCAAGGCATAAAACTCTACAATATTTTGTGTAATCGTGAACTGATGAAATTACAAGGGTCATAAAACACTGATTTTTTTTATTTGCACTACTTAAGTGAAAAGAGAAAGCACCAGGTTCATGCCTCACCAGAAAAGAATGGAGATTCTAGGTCAGAAGTTGCAGACTAATGGACCGCAAGCTGGATCCCACTAACAGATATATACCATTTAGCTCTCTGAGTGTTTTGGTTTGATTTTGATTTTTACTTGAATTAATTGCCAATGTTCACAAATCAATAGTTTTCACATACAAATAGAGATTTCTCATATCACTTGAAAGACTTGACCTTCATGTAATACTGGGTGTGGACGTAGAAAGTTCCAGCTTCTGTGAGGCACAGGCTCTCCAGTTTACCACAGTCCTCCGGCTGACTTATGTTATTTGCTTTACTCTTGCAGGCATTTGAGGTTGTGATCCTGGGTTTAAGGAATAGTTTTCAGATGACATTTTAAGCAAATTAATTATTTTTTTGGCAAGTTAATGTTTGATCTGTGTCTAATTCACCTGCTTTCTCTCCCACCACCTCCACCTTATCCTCAGGATGGATGCTCAAAAAGTCAGACTAGTGGTTTATACTGACTTCCAGCCACAAGCACCAACCAATAGTGCAATCCACACTGTCTCCTGCTGGACCAACTTCCGCCTTTTTACCTCAAAATTCTGGGGAGATTAGAGGAGGGACTTCAGCAGCCAAGATGAGGGAAAGCACCCCAGTACAGAAGGGCTTCAACTTTTAAACAGATAAGACTACTGTTTTGGTGCCTGCCCATTGAGGATCAGCCCTGTTTGTATTTGAGGCACAGCAGACCCTTTAACACACCCTCCAATAGTCTGAGTCTGTGCTTTTGACATGCATCCTTACAATAACCATTTGTGTAAGTATGTGTGTGCATGTGCGTGCACGCACGTGTGTGTGTGTGTGTGTGTGTGTGTGTGTAGTTTACTTACTTGATTCAAACTTTACAAAGATATCGCAATACCTTGCTCAATGTGGACAGTCCATAAATGTATTTTACATGGAATAGATTGAATTATTTATTTATTCCACAGGCTTTGTAATGTTTATGGCCATACAATTAGCGAAACCAAGTTTGGTTTCCTTATGCTTGTTTGACTTTTGTACACTTATATTTCATACCAAGAAGAAACTCATTCAGTGCTATTGTATAGAAACATCTCAGACCAACACATAAAGCATCTTAAACAAACTAACATTCAATCTTTAAAATTAAAGTATAAACAGGAGAAAGATTCATGGATTTGCTAATTGTCTTGTCCTACTGTGGACTCATTTTGTTTATAACTATTAACGTAAATGTATTCTATAATTAATACAGAGCCTAGAAAAATTAGTCTATAAGTATAAGGTCATTTTTTGATTGTTAGATATGACAGTGACTTTTATTTCATCCTCTAGTATAATTTTTTAAAATTTGAACTCCAGTATAGTTAACATACAGTGTTACATTTGTTTCAGGTGTGCAGTCCTATACTGTAATTTTAAGCTTTGGAAAAATGTAATACAGATAGAAACAATGGGAAGAAATAATCACTAGAAGAAATATTTCGATTAAAGTGGTGGATTAGGAAGAATGTAAAAATTTTCCAGCTGAATACAAATTCTCGGTGTATAATTATAGAAAGGTCTTAAAATAATAGTGAAAGATTCTTCCAATAAAATCTATTAAATGACTGTGTATTTGAAGATTTGGCTCATATGTTCCCTGTGTAATAGTGCATAATACTTTCTAACTGAAACTTTTCAAGAAACCATACCACTGACTCAAGGAATTTCTTTCTGTTTAGACAGTACTGTGAATAATAATTTATACTTACCAGGGTTTAAGAAACTATTTCTCCTTGAAACAATGGGGTTTCTTCTAACCCTTTTGTAAAAAGATGTCTTTGAAGATATTGGTAAGACACACACAGTCTCTGAATTGATTTTATTAAATGAATCTGCTCTGTTATTTTATACCAAAAAGAAAAAAAAACCCACAAAAAGTTTACATGCATCCTGGAATTTGCTGACTTAAATGTTAATTTTAAAAGAAAATGCTGGCAATTAGTGTAAAAAGTGTTTTCTTTCAAATCTCAGATTTCATCTCTAGATAACTATATACACAAACTCATTTTGCCATTATGTCAATGAGATTTTTATATTTGATAAGGTAGTCTATAAGATCAAAGTCTAGGTTACATTAAAACTAGAAATTGAAGTTGTTTTAAAACCACTATATAGTGGCAAAAAGGGTTTTTTTAAAGATTTTTTTAATGTTTATTTATTTTTGAGAGAGAGAGAGAGAGAGAGAGACAGAGTGTGAGTGGGGGAGGAGCAGAGAGAGAGAGAGAGAGAGAGAGAGAGAGACAGCATCCAAAGCAGGCTCCAGACTCTGAGCTGTCAACACAGAGCCTGATGTGGGGCTGGAATCCAGGAACCACGAGATCATGACCTGAGCCAAAGTTGGACATTTAACCAACTGAGGCACCCAAGTGCCCTGCAAAAAGTGTTTAAAAAGTGCTCTCTCAGCAGTGGCCTGGTTTGGCTGCCTTTACTCATCATCCTCCCCAGAATGCAGGGCTCAGTCCAGGGTCTTCAGCTGGCAGAGCCAATCTTGGGTTCCTTAGTGAAGAGCTGTCAGTTCCAAGACGATAGTAGTGAAGGTGAAACCAGAGGCTACCCATGGTCAGAAAGGGATTGAGTCTCACAGCAGGGCTTACTGGAGTCCAACAGGCAGACTGTCCAAAGGGATGAATGAATTCAGAATCTGTGGAGTCTGTCATGGGATCAGTTATTTAAAGACCCAAGACTAGCCTGAGGACTAAGAAGATTATGGCTTTGGCCAGTCTGAAAAATAGTACTTTGAAGTTTGGACATGAAAAATAGCACCAGAAATAATGAGATTTTGCTCTTCAGGAGAAACAAAAATTTTCTCTTTACTTATTTCTCCATACCCTGCAAGCTGATTGGCTACAAATTCTCATGAGTTTTCAAGACTATACCCAGTTGAGTATGGCCATTTTGCTTTAGTTTATTAAGCCATCTGGGTTAAGCTGATGCTTCTGTTGAGTTCTTTGAAATTTTATTTTATTTATTGATTTTTTTGTAGTTTCAAGTTTTTATTTAAATTCCTGTTAACATACAGTGTAATATTAGTTTCAGGTGTAGAATTTAGTGATTCATCACATATAACACCCAGTGCTCATCACAACAAGTGCCCTCCATATTAGCCATCACCCATTTAGCTCATCTTTCTGCCCACCTCCCCTCTAGTAACCATCAGTTTGTTCTTTGTAGTTAAGAGTTTATTTCTTGGCTTGTCTCTTCTCTCTTTTTTCCCCCAATTTCATCTGTTAGGTTTCTTAAATTCCACATGAGTGAAATCTTATGCTTTTGTCTTTCTCTGATTGATTTATTTTGCTAGCATAATACTCTCTAGCTCCATCCATGTCATTGCAAGTGGCAAGATTTCATTCTTTTTGACGGCTGAGTAATATTCCATTGTATATATGTACCACAACTTCTTTATCCATTAATAAGTTGGTGGACATTTAGGCTCTTTCTGTAGTTTGGCTATTGTTGATAATGCTGCTATAAATATTGGGGTGCATGTATCCCTTCAAATCAGCACTTTTGTATCCTTTGAGTAAATACCTGGTAGTTCAATTGCTGCATCATAGGATAGTTCTGTTTTTAGGTTTTTGAGGAAACTGCATACAGTTTTCCAGAGTGGGTGCACCAGTTTGCATTCCCACCAACAGTGCAAAAGTGTTCCCCTTTCTTTTCATCCTCACCAGCACCTGTTGTTTCCTGTCTTAATTTTAGCCATTCTGACAGTTGTGAGGTGATGTTTTAAAGGGTCATTGTAATACCATGGTGAGTCTTCAACACATTCCCTTAAGCCTTGTGACATATTGTGTTATTGTTAAAGTGTCTTTGCAACTGAAAAGCCCTTGTCTGTGCCATAGGACTAAACCCTAGAGAGGCAATTTAGGCAACTTGTGGAATTGCCAACAATGCACATCAGCTTATTTCTTCAGAGAGGGTCAAGTTGTTTTGTATGAATGAAAGAGCTTTACCCCAAGGACTCTGGGAACTTTCCTTTTGAGTCTTCATTTTCCTCCTTTTGAAAATAGGCTTATTGTAAGAATTGATAATAAGCTGGGTACATATGAAAAAATTTTGTATACAATAAAACACTATACAAATATCAAGTGGTATTTTTAAAAAAATTTTTTTTTAATGTTTATTTACTTTTGAGACAGAGAGAAACAGAGCATGAATGAGGGAGGGTCAGAGAGAGAGGGAGATACAGAATCCGAAGCAGGCTCCAGTCTCCGAGCTGTCAGCACAGAGCCCGACGTGGGGCTCGAACTCACGGACTGTGAGATCATGAGCCGAGCGGAAGTCGGCTGCTTAACCGACTGAGCCACCCAGGTGCCCCTCAAGTGGTATTTTTAAAGATGCTTTGTTTATATGTAAAATCAAGAGTCAATGTGCAGCCAGATTTGGTGGTAAGAATATTTCATGCCCTCTAAGAAAATTTATTTTCTGATTGAGCTACCCGGGCACCTCTAAAATTTATTTTCTTTTTACACTTCTATTCTGAACAATAAAATACCTATTGGAAACATAGTTGCTTTCTGAAGATTTCCAACTGTAGAAAGAAACAAGAGAGGTGGGTATATTTACAATATCATGTAATTTATGTCTGATTTTTCTCATATCCGTTTCTATGCCCATTGCTTCTCTATTTCCTCCCCAGAGTTCTTTTCCTCTCTTTTTATTCTTTCTTTTTCTCTTGGCTCTCTGGCTTTTTATTTTTTATTTTTTTCATCATAACTTTGTCAATTACCATGGACTTTAATGATTGCTTATGCAAATATTCCTCAATTTGTATTTTTAGCTCAGAAATTTCTCCTGAAATGTAGAGTAATGTACACCAAGGTATTCACAGATAGCTGAGTTATGGTCTCCCTGCTCCTGAGCCCCTAAATTTGCTCCTAGTTCTATGCTCCTTTGCTTAGTCACACTCCATTTAAACCCATTCTTCATAGGAGTTAGGGTGCTCTTTCTTAAATGCAAATCCGATCATATCACACCTTCATTTTTTAAACCCTTCTAATTGCTTTCCATCACCTTTAGAATTTGTATCTGTTCATCTCTCCAAACTCAACTCCCATTGTGCCTCCCCTCAAAGAGTTGACTTGTGGTTTCCCAAATGGGTTAAGCAGCTTCCTGACTTCACATAACTGCTCAGGCTGCCCTCTCTGGAATGACCTTTCTGCTCTTGTCTGTTTAGCAAGCTTCTGTGTAACATTCAGTCAAAATATCTTCTGTAATATCTGTCACAATATTCTGTAAGAAATCTGCCCGGCCTGTCAGCTCCTCCAAACAGGGTAAACTACGTCTACTATTGCACTTTGTACACTGTATTGAAATTAGTTGTTTATGTATCCTTCTCCTTTTTTTTTTTAATTTTTTTTTAACGTTTTATTTATTTTTGAGACAGAGAGAGACAGAGCATGAACGGGGGAGGGGCAGAGAGAGAGGGAGACACAGAATTGGAAGCAGGTTCCAGGCTCTGAGCCATCAGCCCACTGCCTGATGCGGGGCTCAAACTCACGGACCGCGATTTCGTGACCTGAGCTGAAGTCGGCCGCTTAACCGACTGAGCCACCCAGGCACCCCTGTATCCTTCTCCTTTATAGACTCTAACTTGACTATAAAGTCCATGCCTTATTCATCTTTGTATATAGCTCACAGCACAGTTTCATACACATGATAGATGCTTAATCATGTTTATGGAGAGCAATTCAATGAAGACCACAACATTATTACACAATCGATTTCTGGGTTGGTTTGAGTTTATCTGGGCAGTGGGGGGATGTGGTGCAGAGGGGATATTACTTTTGTCTCTCACCTCTTCACATGTGTTCTTCTGGAATTTATGTGCTCTTTTAGAAGGATTCCTTCCTAGGTGTGTGTGGGGGGGGTGGTGGTGGTGGAAAGAACACTCTTTTTCAGTCAATATTGTCAATGGATTTTCTATAATCAAGAAGCAATACTTAGAAAAATATTCATTGAATGTTATTTACAGAGAAAAACACCACTTATTCATTCAATACATATTCTCTAAACACCTACGGCCTGTTGGACACTGTTCTGAGCATTGGGAATACAGCAGTGAGCAAGGCAGATCCAAATCTCTACCTTCATAAAAATAAAAAGTAAATAGAAAGAAAGAAAGAAAGAAAGAAAGAAAGAAAGAAAGAAACAGAAAGAAAGTATATTTTATTAACAGAGAGAAAACACCTTGTTTTTCCACAGATCTTAAATCATGCTTTCTTCCCCTAAAACCGTCTTTCCCCCTCCTTACTTTCTCACTTCAGAAGTTTTTACAGGCTTGAGGCACCTGGGTGGCTCAGTAGGTTGAGCATCCGACTTTGGCTCATGTCATGATCTTGCGGTTCTTGGGTTCGAGCCCCACGTCAGGCTTGCTGCTGTCAGCCTGTCAGCACATCAGCACAAAGCCCGCTTTGGATCTTCTGGCCCCCTCTTTCCGCCCCTCCTCGGCTTGCGCTCCCTCAAAAAAAATAAACATTTAAAAAAAAAGAGAAGGTTTTACAGGTTTAAAAGTAAAGGCAAATACAAAAACTAAAATGTTCTTGGAAGGGCTAGTTTAGAAGTCATGACAAATATTGGCAATGGAATTTTCATAAATACTTTGTAGAAAGAGTGAGAAAAGACTGCCATTTTGTAAAGGCCAACTGGAATGCCAAGCAATAAAGATACAGCTACTAACCTTTGTTTTGGTCAAAGCAAGTTTTTTAAAAATATGTTTTGCTACATTATCATATCCTTGTCTTCTCAGTCAGAGTGAGTATGTGGTTTGTGTAAATGTAGCTCTTCAGAGTGATGACCATCTGATACTTATACGGCTCGAGTGTGTGCTTCAGTAATTTTTCACTCTAATGGACAGCATGTAATATTCAGCCAGCCGTCCCAGGACAGTAGTAACTTGTATTCTACATTTTTTGATGAATCTTTCAAAAGATTTTGATGAATATGTGTATCATATGGCCATAAGAGCCATGCCTGTCCATTTTCTATTTTTTCGATTGGACATAGTTTAGTTGCTTAACACTAAAGAGTTTACAGTACCTAACCACTTTGGAGAATGGAAATAGAATAGTAATGGTTGTCAAACAAGAAAAGCATCATACATCTAGAGCAAAGTGTTCCACATCTCCCCTGAGTAATGATAGCACCATTTACATGGATGTAAGCCAGCTCTCTCTTCTTGGCTAGAAGGCAGTTTTTAATAGTGTATGTCAAGGACACAAAATTAAGTTTTCCACACAGGCTTACAGAGGAGTCCCACATTTCAGAAGTAGCAATTAATGACGTTTCTGCAGTAGAATTTTAGTCATGTGGATTTCATTTTCTTCTTCGTTTACTCAAAGTGTTTCTGATTCCCCTTTATGGCCAGCTCCTGACTTTGGAAACTACTCAAACACACTTGGGCAAAAGCATAAGAACAATAGTTCTGGAAAATGTAGGCCAACGTGGCTGAGAGCCCTTGCCAGAAACTAATTTTAGTTAAAGAGGTCTCACTATTTTCAAGCCATTTACTTTTCTCCCTTCCTACCAACCCTGGAGCACCACAGATAAAAGCACCTTGCCTCATGGAGTTTGGAATCTGTCTGTGACAAATTTAAAGAGAGTTCTTTAAATCTGTCATCATTTCATACCAAATTCAAGAGTTATGCCAGGTCAGAGGGTGTGACCATTGACATGCACACCAAAAATGGACTGATAGGAGGCACAGTTTGGTTACATCCCTCCTTTATGAGGAACAGCCTTTCCTTTCTTTCACCTCTCTCTCTTCAGGAAGGTTGCACATCCACCAAAACCCTCAGCCAATTCCTCTTTCTCTTTTAGTTGGGTCTCCAGTTGCTAAGGTGTTAATGGCTAGATAAAATTAGTGAATTAAGGGCAACCCCTCCCAAATCATTTGCATTTAAAAGGAGACACTGGGAGGTAGAAGAGCCTAAGGCAGCTTTGGTGCCCTGGAGAAGCAGGGGCTGCTATTTTTAGACCAGGGCAGGTAGACTCTCTACTTTGTATGACTGACCCCTGCACTAGTCGAGTATAAGTGAGCGGTTACAAATAGCTTCCTTAGGTCCAAACTCCATTTTTAAGATGATTTTTTTTTCCTATCCATTTTCAACAAAAAGAATCTCAGATATATTGTACACACATCAAAATCCTTACTATGTTATTCTTCAAGTATTGTGTTTTGCGCTTGGAACACTTTTAATTCCTATTAGGATTTCTTTCTATTGTCACCTAATTCTAATTATTTGACCAGTGTCACTGCTTTCTTCCGCACCATCTCCAAGTTATATTTTTTCTCTTCATTGTGCATCCAATAACCAAATACATACCATGGAGACAGTGATATCCAACATGTAGAGAAGTTTGAAAGAATAATTCCTACAGGCAATACTATTGCTTTTTACTGTTTTATATTCATTTTATTAATTTCAAGGATAAAATTGTGGCTGAATTTAAAACTTTTCCTTTGTATATGTACACATTCAGCCAGAATCACAATGACTTTGGGGGGACAAAAAAGCTAGGGTGAAATATTGTTGTCTTTTTTTCAATTTGCCCTACCAGTCTGACAACTAGACCCTTAAAATTTATTCACAACTCTACACTGATGTGGAGAACAAAGGCAAAAGAAATATTTAAAAAATTATAAACTCCTTCATAACTTACAGCCCATTGACAAGTACTTGGGACCAGCAGAATAATCTTGTTCCAGGAACTCAACTGCCTGATATTAATACTCTGCTAGAGGCAAAAGGCCACCTTAGCTTGACAATAGCTTTGACCTCCAGGATGCTGTAAGCCTCCTTGAACCTATAAAAATCCCTATGGAAACTTCCTTTATCTCTACCTACCCCCAGGATATATGTTAGCAATCATCCTCCAAGCATATGGCCCACTGATCTACATCTGAAGGGTCTTAGGACTAAGGTTTTACCAGACAATAGTAAATGATCTTTGCCTAACAGCAGCTAGTCCCTCCTGGAAACCTTGCTTCCAAATTCCTTAGAGACTTACACTATCCCTAACTCCCAACTTGAAAGTATATAATCACTCACTCCTCACAACTCAAGTGCAGCCTTTTCTGCCCATGGGTCCTGCCCCACGCTTTAATAAACCACCCTTTTTTGCACTGAAGATGTCTCAAGAATTCTTTCTCGACTGTTCGCTCCTGGATCCCAACGTTTCACATCATACACAATAACCTTTTATATGACATCCAAAAAATTTAATTTACTTTAAAATTGTACCATCCAATATATGTCTCTTGAGATTACTCAAACTTTTCCTGATACTTTTCCAAATTACTTAGGTTTTCTTGACTTTTATGCAATTATTCCAAAGGATAAGCAGCACCTCCTTCCAAGATTTCACCCTTAATATGAATAAACAGGATTCTTATTTCATCATCTAAGTCATGGATAAAATGTGTAAAAGGCTTTGGCCTCAGTACCTTCTAGGGTGGAACACATCCAAGAGGTCCTTCTTAATTGGTGTCTCAGAATGCATAAATAAGAAATAATATTTCTCTAATGCTTAACCACGGTCACCACAGTCTGGGAAATGAATACTGAATTTCCAACTTGTTAGCCCAGCTTGAACACTTTACATTACCGAGGCAGAGTTCAGTAGACAGAGCACACATGGATGCCCTTGGCAATGCTGTAATGAGACATTAGAAAGTGTTTTCAGAGGTGAGGTGGTGTGGGTATAGGACTGGGGAGGAAAAATTTCTGAAGGGCAAGATCTCTGTTCCATATAAGATGAATTCAGAATAATCCATGCTCTTCATATTTGAAGAGCTACTCAACATTGAGAAATTGCCATCTAGATGTAAGATGGTAATTTATTCTTCATAGCAAATATCAGAATTGATAGAATGAGAGAGACCTTGAGATTCAGTCAGCGAATTGACTCTTTGCCCAACTGCAAGGCTTTTTTTAGCAGTCAGGAACCACAAATAGCCCAGGGTCACCACTGGTTAAGGGTGAGCTGGGGCTAGAACTCAGGTCTACTGAGCCCGAGGTCAGTGTCTTTTCCAAGTGTCCAGTGTCTTTTCCACCCACATTATTACTCTCCTAATCACTATCAGTCTAACAGTTTCTTTCAGTGATAATCATTTTCATTACAGTAGAAACATATCTCACTTGTATCTCTTCTGAAGGAACTACTGCTTTTGCTATGATCTGATGAAAGCTTAAAATTAGCCACCAATTAATATTGATTTCATTGCTCGACTTTATTACCTTGCATGATTTTCACTTATTTTTATCTCACTTTCCTCAGTGTTCTATTAAATAAATTTAAAGAAGGCAAAAGAACATAACCTTCATATTCACCCAGATCAGACAATTATAAATTTTCAGTTGTTTTATTGAAACATTCTCAATCATTTCCAAATTGCAGTTAAAATGTTAAATTCTAGCTTTATAAAATATGCCATTTCCATCTAGAAAGAAAAAAAAAAGTATGCTGCAGAGATCTTCCTTTACAGTCCCCCCCCCCCCCGCTTTAAACCGTTGCCTGTCTAAATAAAGTAACTTTTTTTTTTTTAAGTATGGTATTTTTATCATTATAAACCTTTAAATTTTATGTATGTTCCTGACAGGGGAGAATTTTAGATTTTACTAGGTGTCAAGGCTATCCTAATTCTCTGCTAATAATTTTCATGGCTGATAATTGGGGGAATTTTCCACAAACTAACTTCTGGCTCTTGTTTCTTGACCACAACCCACGTACTTCCTGTACTGGGCACCACAGGGTATGTTCGGATCACAATACAATCTCCGGCCCCTGCACTTTTATGTCATTGTACTGAGCAAGTCGGCACAGTGAGGAGTTGAAATATTTATAGAAGCCTTTCCTAAATGTGTATGGCTAACAATAACTTCGCTATACATGGAGTGACTGCAGACCTCATAAATATATCCCACTAAGCCAAAGTAAATGTATCTCCAGCTCAACTTCTCCTTAGCTAGATCTCAAATATGCCTGCAGTTTCCCCAATATAGTGGTGTTCAGTAAGTGTTTAACAACTAGTTCTCTGGGACCAAAGATATGAGATATAATATATATACCTATATATATAGATATATACATATATCTATCTATGTATAGATATATACATATATATATATATATCTATCTATCCAAACACTTAAGAGATATCCTCTTTAATGTTCCTCTGTGTGTGTGTATGTGTGTGTGTACTTTTGACTAATCCAAGCTCCTTGAGTTACTCCTTGATTGTTCATCCTCAAATATATCCATGAGGCTTAGTATAGTATCTTATACCCATTATCTGCTAAATAAACATTTGCTACAAGTATGAATGTATGAATCAATGAATACAACCTGAGGGGAGGAGTGATGACCTCAAATAACAGCCTGCATTATACTAGAATACATTTCCAAAGTCCAAATTAATTTGCAATATTTTCTTTTTCAATTTGTAAATGTATTTATACACAAAATTCACATCATGTTTTATCTTAGCTCCCTCTTCCATGTACTAAGTGTTAAGGTACACTAATTACTTATTTCAATCCTAGTTAACTGTTCATTAAGTGCCCCAAATTCTACAGACTAACTTAATCCTCGTACAAATCCTATGATGCACGTACTATAATGGCCCCTGATTTCCAAATGAAGATACTAAGAGGAAAGCAACTTGCCTGAGCTCACACAGTGGGTGACAGGGCCAGGGTGACAGGGCCAGCCCTGGATCCTGGGCAGCAGTGTCCTCACCACACCATGCTGTCTCCATTAAGAAATGCCTGGAAGGAAACCGGACTGGCACTGCCGCTGGGCCTGGAATGAAGGCAGGGGAAGGAGGATAAAGACTTCAGTGGCTATTATTCTTTACCGCTGCTTCCACACTTGAAAATGTTGTTTTTGCTTTCAGCTTTTGTTTTCATGTTTTATTTCTTCCATTCTTTTGTAATAAAAGATATGCAATTGCCTTTGTCAAATCATGCTTGAATTGAAGCCATACGTTGGTTGCCAATACAAGACTTTGGCAAAAAATCAAGGGAAACTTTCTGTGAGAATCAATTGGCTATACAAGGCATTTGCGATAGAGTGTTATGTATTTTATTATTATTTATAAATTGTATATAAATCCTTTATATCAGTAAAACCTACAGGAAACCTACAGTAAAACCTACAGGAAACCTAC